>NC_056744.1:865127459-865327089 GCF_019279795.1 Protopterus annectens
TATATAACAAAACTAACCTCATGAATATTTACATATATACAAGTGAGCCAAAAGTAGTAAACAAACTGTACATGTGTACATATGCATAATGTACTGAACAAAGCCGCTTAAAGCCTTAACTCTTGAGGAATGCTGAATTTATTTAAACTCTAAATAAAACACGTTTTTCATCTAACACAAATGTCTAGACTTCATCAGAAAGAAAGCAAACAGACTGCTTTGGGTTGGTGTATACCCATGTGTAACAATTGGCTTGAAAATAGTGTGTCTATCATACGTGATCTGAGTTCTAACTGAGTTAAAGATAACGGGTAGTTTTTCTGTGTGAATAACAATGATAAAAAGTCACATTCTTTCTCATAAACAACGTTATCACTGGTTAATCTAGACACCCTGATGAACTGACTCCTTAATACATTTCTCTTCATGAAAAAAGGGTGAGAACCATCAAAGTCGAGATAGTTATTTCTAAACATTGCTGAATACATTGACTTTGTCCTCAATCCATTGGTACAAGCAACACTCCATTACATCAAAGACTCCTGTGACTTTTTAAACACTTTATATAATACTGATATTGAATTGTCTCACTGTATTCTTGTAACTTTGGACATTGTAGCCTTGTATACCAGTATTCCCCATACAGATGGAGTTGATTACGTCAGGCATTATTTATGTAAATATGTAAAGTTTCCAAGAAAACAGATCGATAACTTGGCTACGTGATTTCCCTGGTTTTGGATAATATTTTTTCCATTTTAATGGAAACATTTACCACCAAGTTAGGGGAGTGGCCATGGGGACTAAGATGGCCCCAGCGTTTGCCAACCTGGTTCTTACAGAGTGGGAAACGGACACTTTGGTTCATTTGCCTGGTTATTTTCTTATGAAATGCTACAAAAGGTTTATAGATATTTTTTTCATGTGGGAAGGTAGTATAGACCAACACAATGTGTTTGTCGACAGTTTATCTGAAAGTATTGGCTTTCTCAAATTTGTAATTGGTAACCATGGTAACCATCTTTTTTGGACATTAACATTTATATTAACAGAATTTACAATTGTTTTGAATCATCCATTCACAGGAAAAGTACATTTAGAAATAACTATATATATATATATATATATATATATATATATATATATATATATATATATATATATATATCCTCAGTGTTTAATTTCTTTTCATCTCTCTTCAGTTAAATATACATCTGTATTAAAGCTACAGTAACCAATAGGGCAGAATACATTGTAATTAATCAAAATTTTAAAGATTAAACTTGTATATATAAAAATATGCATATATATGTACTTATACATATTAAATAACTTTCTATAACCAGCATGCATATGTTAAATAAAAATAAATGTATATAATAAATTTATTTAAATTAAAGCATCTACAATAATAAACATATAAGTAAAATATATTTTTTCTTATTGTACCATATATCCCTATGTACATAAAACAATTAACTTAAAACATCCCACAACAAAAAAGCTTATGAAAAGTGCAGTGTAAATACCCACCTAATTCATACCCAATACCCATTTAATCCAGGTTTATATAAAGCTCACAAACTGGTAATCCATAATCTTTCTCTTTTATCCAAAATCCTATATTTATTATTATCAGAAAGATGTAACCCCACAACCATATCAATTCCTACAAGCACAAAATGGGCTGTATCATGTTCAAGTTTATGTTTAAACAGGGCACTTCTAAGTCTTCTACAATTAATATCACTCAAATGAGTAGCAATTCTAGTCTTAAAAAACCTAGAGGTTTGACCCACATAGAAAGCACCACATTGACATATGGCCATATATATCACCATTCTGTTTGGCAAGTAATCAAATATCTTATCTCAAATACTCTGGGTGTGTTTATTGAAGTAAAACATTTCGTTTTTGAAATTACCTTACAATATGTACAATTGCCACAATAGGTGCTTCCCTCAGGCCCATCTTGTTTATAATCACAATTTATATCCATTTTTTTGCACCAGAAATTCACTAATATTTTTACCTTGTGTATATAGCTAAAGGAACAGACATCATCTAGACATTGAATCAATAAATCATCTGATTTTAGAATATGCCACTATCTATTTATGATTTTTTTAATTTTATAAGTATTGGTACCATAAGTAGACACAAATCTAATTTTGGGAGCAACATGCGAATTTATCTTATCATCGGATCGTGAAGTGTACAGCAATGGTTCCCTTTTAAGCTGCATAACTTTATCATATATTTAAGCAATATGGGCTCTATCATAACCCCTATGAACCTATCTTTCATATCCTGTGCTTCATTTATAAAATCAACACCATTACTACAAATGCGGCATAGTCTCTGAAACTGAGCCATCAGTATATTAGTAATCGTATGTTTAGGATGACAACTACTGGCTTCTAAGAGGGCATTTTTTGTAAAAGGTTTCCTATATAATGTGACCATAGCACCATCCAGCACCTTTATCACATTCACATCCAGAAAAGCAATAGTACATGGTTCTATTCCATCTACAAACTGCATACCAAACTCAGTAAAGTTCAGGTATTCCACAAATATATGCCAATCTTTCAACGTGCCAGTCCATACTCCCCAGCAATCATCCAGAAAACTGCGCCACATATTAAGATATTTAAGATGTATATTTTGATCTCCATATATCAAACTACATTCAATGAAGCCCATAAAAAGGACAGCATAGATAGGGGCAAATACTGTACCCATTGCTGTACCACTCAAATGTAGATAATCATTCCTAAAATAAAACACATTGTGTTCTAGTACCAGACTAATCATCTTTACAAGAAAATTGCAATGTTCTTCAGAGTATTTCCCATATTCCTTACGCTAATATATAACTGCCATAATTCTGCCTGTATGAAGAATATTAGTGCATCTTCTTCTGTCGGCTGCTCCCGTTAGGGGTCGCCACAGCAGATCAACTGTCTCCATTTCTTCCTGTCCTCTGCATCTTGCTCTGTCACACCAACCACCTGCATGTCCTCTCTCACCACATCCATAAACCTTATCTTAGCCCTTCCTCTTTTCCTGTTAACTGGCAGCTTCATCCTTAGTATATTTTTCCCCAATATACTCTGCATCCCTCCTCAGCACATGTCCAAACCAACGTAATCTTGCCTCTGGCTTTGTTTCCAAACCTTCTAACCTGGGCTGACCCTCTAATATACTTATTCCTAATCCTGTCTATCCTCGTCACACCCAGTGCAAATCTTAACATCTTCAGCTCTGCCACATCAAGCTCTGACTCCTGCCTTTTTGTCAATGCCACTGTCTCCAACCCATATAACATAGCTGGTCTCACTACCCTCTTGTAGACCTTCCCTTTCACTCTTACTGGTACTAGTCTGTCACAAATCACTCCTGACACTCTTCTCCACCCACTCCATCCTGCTGTACTCTCTTCTATATATATGTATGTATAACGTCAAACGCCCATAAACCAGACAGCACACAATCGCAAAACACACAATCACGAACACATACAGACCATACACCACACACATAAATCGTCCAACCCACATTAATGCTAACAAAACACACAAACAAAAACACAAACATACACTACATGTAAGCAGGGGGCTACCCCCCACACCCCCTACTTATATATAGTAACTCTGAGATCGCACAAAGATAAAAAGGAAACACACCCACAAACATCACACATATACCATACATCCACACATTCAGACACACTCAAACTCCCACACAAAACCCTTACAAAACACACACTTACCTTCAGTTGCACCTACATCCATACATGATACACTCCCAACACCACACACCATGTACCATAAGCCATAACCGCAAATTCGAGATATTCGAATTCGCGATTTTGCACTTTCAAGATTTTCAGTTTTCGACTTTATGATTTCAAAATACTGAAATGCGGTATTTCAGTATTTCGAAATTATAAAGTGAACCTATATATATATATATATATATATATATATATATATATATATATATATATATATATATATGTGTGTGTGTGTGTGTATGTGTGTGTGTGTGTGTGTATGTATATATATATATATATATATATATATATATAAATATAAATGTGGTTTTAAAGAATTTTAAAGAAACATTTACCCCCCCCAAAATCCAAAATACATATTGTGATGCCCGTGCACTGGTCCAGCAATCAAGGAGCCTCAATCCTCACCACTAGCACCAGTGAGGGGTGTCCACATTGGGAAGGATAAACAATATACATACAGTATATAGTACAATTTCCCTTAAGGACAGACAGAGTTCACAGTCAGTCTGGGGCTTGTTTTTCCCTTTCTCTCCAGATCCCCAATAAGACTCCATACTGGCACAGCTATAGGGTCTAGATCTCAGCCTATTGGTCAAGCTAAAACCTCCTGCACCCTCTGTCCATCCCGTGCTTTGCGTCGCTGGCCAAGTAGCTGACACACACATTCTTTAAGATATGAGTTATACACAACCACACAGACACTCCTGGGGAAGGCCCTTACCAAAGGGTGCCCAATTATTACTGTGCAATATTATTATCCAAATAGTACGTGTGACTCAGGGCTAAAGCTAATACAGTGGCTTGACCGGTATCACTATATACATGCAATGTACTCTAGAGCTTAAATTATCTCTACACAAAACAGTCACAGTTGAAAGGTTTAAAAATATTTAATAAATAAAAACAGAAAGCAATACTTATTTCTACACAGTGCTAGTCAAGAGTTCAGAGATCACAGGAAAATGCTTAAAATAATACAGTAGAATAGTTCTGACATCACTACAGAAAAACTAGACTAAACTTACTATTTTCTATATATCTAACTTATATAACTTACATATAGAGCAAAAACAGTACTGGTGAGTTGTCAGCTTTAGACAAAATCCAAAATGCTCGCTCTCTCTGTCTCTGAGAAAGTCCTTTAAATTGATAATACATCCAGCTGACTCATTTTAGATTACATCATTCTTAAATTCTCTGGTTTCACAGACTAACAAACTCTACTTTTCTTAGTAAGCTTTCGCCTGGTCAGGAAACCACAGTAATTAAAGACATTATATATGTAAACTCTAGCAATAAACTCTGGTCTCAAAACAATATAAAGAATCTGCTGGTTCAGACACCATGGCTCCGGGTTTGAGATCAAACAGTCATACAAGCCTTGACTTATCAGCTTTCTTCCAGCAGAGTGCACTGTTGTTACATTTTTGACGTTCCATTTAACACCATTTTCTTTCATTTAAGAGAACAAGCCTGTGGCTTATATTTATATCCACAAATGACAGAATTATCTACAAAATTCTATCTTACTAGGCTGGCAGCCTTCACATATGGTCACCCCCCCCCCCCCCGAGAACTCAAGCTAGTTTTTTAAGTGTCCCTTGAGAAACGTTGCTTGAGAGGGTTAGGTCTATCTGAGTATACCTTACCATATTTACTGTCTTGACAGCCCATCTGCCTTGGCATTGCTAATCCCACTGCGGCGCTGCACTGACATATCATATGGTTGCAATCCTAGGCTCCAGTTTAGCAACTGGGCATTTTGCTGGCTGGCTCTGTTTAACTGTGTTAGAGGATTGTGATTTGTTACTACAGTGAATTTTCTTCCATACAGATAAGGCTGAAGTTTCTGCAGTGCCCACAATATGGCTAGACATTCCTTTTCTACAGCTGCATAGCATTCCTCCATGGGTTGGAGCTTATGACTGAGATATACCACTGGGTGCTCTTCTCCCTCTGAAGAAACTCCCACCCCATGGTTCGAAGCATCCATCTACCCAACAAATTTTTTGCTGTAATCTGGACTGTCTAACACATGGGGTCATCCCAAAGCTTCTGGAATTCCTGCTCACATGCTGTGGTCCACACTAATTATCTGGCCTGTTTTTCCTTGTCAGGTCTGTGAGGGGAGCAGCTATGGTACTATGACTGGGGACTAACTTTCTGTAGTACCCTGCTGTCCCTAAGAATGCCCTCACCTGCTTTTTGGTAACAGGTGCAGGCCACACCCGAATGGCTTCCACTTTGGCAGGTTTGGGCCTGATCTTACCACTCCCCACTCTATGTCTCAGGTTGGAGACCTCTGCCATACTCACCTGACATTTGCTGGGCTTAATGGTCAACCCGGCCCTCTGTAGTCTGCCCAGTACCTCCCTGACATGTTGAAGGTGCTCTTGCCAGGAATGGCTATAGATGGCAATATCATCTAGGTAAGCAAGGGCAAACCCTCCTGCTAGGAATTATCTACCAGCCTCTGTAAAGTTGCTGGTGCATTTTTCATCCCTAAGGGCATCTTTGTGAACTCATTCAAGCCAAAAGGAGTCACAAAGGATGATCTCTCTCTAGCACTGGGTGTCAAGTGCACCTGCCAGTAACCCTTGGTAAGATCAATGGTGGTAAGATGCTTTGTCCCACCCAGCTGCTCTAGTGCCTCATCTGTCCTAGGCATGGAGTAAGCATCTGACTCTGTGTGACTATTTAATTTCCTGTAGTCCACACACAAAGTACAGTTGTGTACACTTACCATACATGTAGATGTTCAAGTGTATTCACTATTGCAGTCATTACATTTGGGTTATCTGCTTGCAGGCAGCCTCAGTTGGCCTGATTATCAAAGTCATGGGTCCTACATTGGTTGCTGTCTCATCTTCCATGACGTCAGGTAGTCAGGAGTATAAAGCATGCAGCCGACGCCATTACAACAGTTTTTCTTGTCCCAGATGTCAGGTGTCCCCATAATGGAAAGCAATTATATACAAGGTTACACCTCCAAATAAAAATAATACAACAGAAAGCTTTAAGTATAGTAAACAAAAGGAGAGGTATAGACAATAGCAGTCTGGGGACTGGAGGGAGGGTAACCAGGATTACAACAGTGAATACACTCGAACATCTACATTTATGGTAAGTGTACACAACTGTACTATGTTCTTCGTGTTTCACTGTTGCAGTCATTACATTTGGGTAGATTTGCAAAGCTATGGAAAGGAGCTGGCAATTAGAGAGCATTAGGACCAGCTATTAGGCCCTGCAGGATTGCAGTGGCAAAACCAGCTCTGGATTTAGAAAAAAATTGGCAGGTGGTAATGCATGGTGAAGGTATGTACAGAAATCCAGGTAGCAGCTTCTAGTATGTCCCTGGTAGGGACACCTCTGAGAAGGGCTGTAGAGGTAGATGCAGCCCTGGTGGAATGTGGTCTTATCTCCTGTGGGGTAGGTTTCCCATGGTGCTTATAGCAGAAATGAATGCAATGGCCTATCCACTTAGAAATAGTTTGCTTTGAAATAGCCTTCCCCTCTGCCCCTACAGCAAATGCAACCAATAGTCATTCAGATTTCCTGAGAGGCTTAGTCCTGTCCACGTAAAATCTAAGTTGTTTGTGCACATCCAAGGAGTGCAGTATTTGTTCCCCTTTGTTCTGTGGATTATAAAAGAAGGTTGGCAAATGAATAGACTGATTAAGGGCCACACTAGATACCACCTTGTGGCATAAAGGAAGGATTGGTCCTGAGGGACACCTTTGTCCACATGAATGATGAAAGGCTCCACTGCCATGAGGGCCTGTAATTCAGACACCCTTCGTGCTGAAGTGATGGCAAGAAGGAAGGCTATTTTACAAGAAAGGAATTTCAACTCTGCATTTGCAGCTGGCTCAAAGGGAGGTAGAGTGAGCTTTTCCAATACAAAGTTAAGGTCCCAGGCTGGAGTAGGAGCTCTCCTGGGTGGTCTTAAGTTCTTGGCCCCTCTGAAGAATTGCTTCAGCAGTGGATGAGGGAAGAGGGATGGCTCTGTATTATAATGAGCTGAAATGGCTGAGGCATGAATTTTAATGGAAGAAAAGGAACAGCCCTTGTGAAGCATCTCAGTTAAGTATTGAATAATGTGTGATAGATTGGGCACTGTTGTGCCCATCCCCTGAGTTTGGCTCCAGAAACATAATCTTTTCCATTTTTCAGCATAGGATTTTCTAGTACTAGGCTCCTTGCCTCCAGAATGACATCAATCTCTTGTTTACTGAAGGATGGTAACAGAGAGCTCAGGTAATTAGCCAGGCTGGGGGTGCAGAATCTGGCCCTCCTGCTGGGACAGCAGGGAAGGGGTCTGAGGCAGGTGCCATGGTTCCAGCAGTGACACTGCACAAGAGGGGGTACCAGTGTTGGCACGGCCAGTCTGGTGCAATGAGTATTGTCCTTGGCTTGCCCTGTTTGATCTTTAGTAGAACTTTGGAAAGGAGAGGCAGAGGGGGAAAGGCATAAACTGATAGGTTTTTCCAGGTGAAGGACAGGGCATCCACTTTGCAAGCTTATCTGTGCGGAATCCTTGTGCAGAATTTGTCCAATTGGTAGTTCTGAGGGGAGGCAAATGGGTCTATCTCTGGGCTCCCCCATTTGTTTCTCAAAATGTTGAATATCTTTGGTTCCAGTTTCCACGCATGTGGGTCCATGAGTTTTCTGCTTAGGTCGTCTGTCAGTGTGTACTTAACTTGCCTGGAAGGAATTGAGCTGGTAGATGCACTTGGTAGCTCAAGGCTGTGTTCCACAGAGCCATGGCTAGTCTACAGAGAGGGTATATGAGTGGGTTCTTCCCTGCTTGTTTATGTACCACATAACACTGGTGGTGTCCTTTACCAATAGTTGTCCTGGAAGAATGTGGTCCTTGAAGGCTGTCAGTGCATTCTGTACAGCTAACATTTCTTTTTGATTGATATGCAGGTGCATTTGACTGGTTCCATTTGCCCTGAATGCACTGCCCTGCCAAGTGAGGCCCCCATGCATAGTCTGATGAGTCTGTTAGAGTTTGGGCAGCAGGGGGTAGAGTGAATGGCAGTCCCTTGTTGTGGTGGCAGGCCTCTGCCCTCCAAAGGAACTCTGTCTTTAGACAAGGAATGATAAGAATCATTGATTCTAGGTCCTGAGAATGTTGACACCGTAGGCTTTTTAGATACCATTGTAGTTTCCTCATATGCAGTCTTGCCTATGGAATTAGTAGAATGCAAGAGGTCATGAACCCCAGGGCTTGCAGTATTTTCCTTGCAGATAGCTGGGTCTTTGTGGCCAGTAGTTTGAAGAAGGCTGTCAAGCTTTTCTCTCTGGCATGAGGTAGGCCCATCTGGGAAGTTGTATTCAAGCTTGCTCCCAGGAATACAATTTGTTGGCAGGGTACTAGATGTGATTTATTTTCGTTTATGGTGCACAACAGAGAAGTTAGTAATTTCTTTACAAATGCCAGATGATTTAATAGTATTGCCCAGGCTTTCTGCCTGAATTAGACAATTGTGCAGGTATGGGTATATTTGAATATTTCTTTGCCTGCAATATGCAATGACTGGAGCTAGGCACTTTGTGAATACCCTGGGCACAGTAGATAAGCCAAAGGGCAGTGCAGAGAACTGATAGTGCATGTAGCCTGCTCTGAAGCGCAGGTATTTTCTGCAAGATTCCCTTATTGGGATGTGCAGGTAGGCTTCCTTTAAATCCAGTGTTGCCAACCAGGCATTTTTGCCTAGCATGGAAAGCAGCTGATGAAGAGTTAGCATTTTGAATTTTGGGATTAGCAAAAAGGTGTTTAGGATAGACAGGTCCAGGATAGGATGCCAGGAATTGTCTTTTCTGGGTACCAGGAAAAGTCTTGAGTAAAAACCTTGCCCCCAAGCCTCTTCTGGGACAGGTTGTATAGCCCTGATACAAAGTGTCACATAGTTCACAACACCAGTGTGCCACCCAGCAACAGCCCCTAAGGCAAGACAACGTACCTAACACTTTAGTCATAGGTGACTCTATAGTCCAGCACACTGATGTCCCACTCACCAGGTTAAACAAGGAGAAAATTACAGTCAGCTGCCTGTCGGGTGCCAGGATCCGCCACATATGCACTCAAGTCACTCCACAACAAGTACAAATATGACTCTGTCATTGTCCATGTTGGAGTGAATGACTTGAGACGTACCTCCCTGGACTACATGGAGAGACATGGAAGAGCTCTCGGATTATGTGGCCCAGGCAGGTATGACCCTAGCCCTGAGTAGCATCCTGCCTTCGCCCAGAATGATACCACAATACAAGGACAAAATGATTGACTTCAACAATTGGCTAAGCTTCTGGTGTCATTCAAAGGGGATCCAGTATGTCTGCCTGGGACGACATGATCGACAGACCACGATGCTTTGCCAGAGATGGCCTGCACCTATCGCCCCTGGGATTCAGGTTACTAGCTAAGGCTCTTGCCACCCCTATAGTGCCCTTTTTAGGCAAAGTTCAAAGGACAAAACCACCACCGTAACAGGTACAAGCATGCAAAATCTGAAGGTAATGCTACTCAATGCTAGAAGTCTAAACCTCAAAATGCACTCTCTCGAGGCACTCCTAAAAATGGAGAACATCATTATCTATGCAGTAACTGAGACCTGGTTCAAGGCTCCAGAGTGCACCCCTGCAATGCCAGGCTACAACTCTTACCACACTTTTTGGCCACCAAAGCAGGACCGAAACACTAAAGGTGGAGGAGTGTCAATATTCACCAAGGATATTCACACCACCAGGCTAGTTGCCCAACACAATGCGTCTGAAATTCTCCAGGTGCAACTAACACTAGGTAAGACTGCAATCCAAATTGTAGCTTGCTACAGATCCCCCCACCATACCCCAAGATTCTCACTACACCTTCCTAAACATACTGGAAAATATTAAGATTGTTTAAGCACCCTAATACTGGGTGATTTTAACTACCCTGCCATTAACTGGGAAGACTACTCATGTACCAACACCTTTGCCCAATGGTTCTTGGAATTCATAAATTCCAATGCCCTGCATCAACTAATCCATAGTCCCCACCAGGGGCTCCAATATCCTAGACCTGGTCATTACCAACATGGGAAATCGATGCTCCACACCTATGGTCACCCCCCTCGTTAGTCAGGTCTGACCATAAGCTAATCACCCTTAACATTCACATCCCACTCCCAACCCCCAGTAAGGAAACCTCCATAAAAAAAACTTCTTCAAAGCAAACTTCATGCTGCTCAAGTCAGAAGTGACAAACTTCATGACACCCATGCAGATGGGAAAGTACAGTTGTGTACCTACCATAAATGTAGATGTTTGAGTGTATTCACTGTTGCAGTCATTACAATTGGGTGCCTCTGCCCATTGATTGCGTGGCAGGTCTGGCATACCGTTTGGCCTTGTCAGGGTGTGAAACTGGAACCTGTAGCCTTGAGACATGATATTTAAGACCAATTTGTCCTGGGTGATCGTATGCCAATTTTATGAAAAAAACACTAGTCCCCCCCCCCCAAAGGAACTGCCAAAAGATAAGTGCTTGGTGCTGGCAGAGGAAAGTCATTGAGACTGTTTCCTGTAAGGCTGTGATTTTTCCTCTCTGCTTTTGGAGGTAGAAGCACCCCATTGTTTAGGCCGGTAAGAGCCCTGGGGCTGTTATCCACCTCTGGGGCATCTGTATCTACCTCTTTGTAGCCTGACACTGGAAAGGACCAATTTTTTGTAGGCCAGTTCCTGCTAAATCTGGGAGGCTGTACCTGTAATAAATCCTTCACTTTTTGCATAGATTTAGCTTTGTCCTCCATTTTCGTTAACACTTCTTCTGCTTTAACACCAAACAAGGTATCATGTTGTAATGGAGCATCTAATAGTTTTGCTTTAACATGATCAGGCAGATTCTGTTCTTTTAACCAAGCATGCCTCCTAATGACAGAACCTGTAACTGCGGCCCTGCAGGAGGCCTCTAGAGAATGAAAACCACATTGCAAAGTATGCTTTCCCACGTGTTCAGCTGCATGCAATAAATCCTGCATTTCTTTGTTTTCTGCACATTCTGAATTTGTCAACATTTTCTGTTTAAGCAGTGACATAAGATATTGCTGATATTTAAGCATATGAAACTGACAATTTAAAGCTGTTATAGCCAAGGTAGCAGAAGTATAAATCTTTTTCCCCCATCTGTCCAGGGCCCTAGAATCCCTATCAGAGGGGATAGGGTTTTTTGCAGTGGAAGCCTTGACCCCCCCTTGGGACCCTGAGAAATATTTTCTGGGTCAGCAGCAGGGTTTTTGTAAAGAAATTTATGTGAATCAGGAACCCTGTAGTATCTGTCTGGCTTAATAGGAGCTGGTGGTAGAGAGTCAGGAGACAGACCGGACTCTGAAAATACATCATCTACAATGTCTAAAACAGGAGGAATAGCAAGGGGCCTGTGCTGATGTAATAAAAGGAAGTCTCTGAGCCTTTTCTTGGATTCTGAGTAATCTTGGCTCTCCCAGTAGAAATGCTCCCTCATAGTATGCAGGGTCTCCCCAAAAGAATAATCCTCAGGAGGGGAGGCTGAAGGGATAGATTCTTCAGCATCCGAATCCTCATAGGGAGGAAGGGAATATTAATGTTCAGAAGAGGAATCGGAGGAAATGGAAACCTGCTCTGAAGATTCATATTCTATTTCTTGCCTAGGCCTCTTATTAGGAGGGGGGTGGGAACCCCTGATCAAAATAATTAGATCTTCGGCCATTTTAAGCATCTGTTTTTTAGGCATAGAGTCCTGTCCAGGAGAATGCTGCACTTGTTTCTTTGTCTTTAGAGCTGCTTTAGTCTTTGCCTTTGAAGATGAAGTTGGTTTTACATATAAAGTACAGTTTTGTACCTACCATAAATGTAGATGTTCGAGTGCTCACACTGCTACAAGTCATCACACTTGGGTTATCTGCCGTCAGGCGGTCCGAATTCCAAAGTCTTGGTCCGGCGTCGGTTGCTGTCGCTTCTTCCCTGACGTCAGTGCGACAGGGGTATAAAAGCAGCAGCTGATGCCATTTTCTTCAGTTTTTCTTGCCCCAGATGTCAGGTGCCCCCAAATAGGAAGGCAATACATAATCCTAAGTAAATTACATAAGTAGAAAACAATAGCTACAGCTGTAAGCAAATACACCATATAGAAATGCATCTTAGAGATTGTATAAACAGGGAGCTATCAATAAAACCCAGGTAAGAAGAGGGAAAGGTGGGAGGGTAACCTGGACTGCAGCAGTGTGAACACTCGAACATCTACATTTATGGTAGGTACAAAACTGTACTATGTTCATCGTGTTACACTGCTGCAGTCATCACACTTGGGTTGAATTCCCAAAGCTAAGGCTGGGCGGTTGGTACTAAACAGGATTTGGAGAAGCTAGTAGGACCTGCAAAACTGCAGTGGCAAAGCCAGCTCTGGTTTTTGAGTATAGAGGTAAGTGGTAGTGCTTGGTGAAGGTGTGCACTGAATTCCAAGTTGCAGCTTCCAAAATATCCTTGGTTGGTACCCCTCTGAGGAAGGCTGCTCATGTTGCTGTAGACCTGGTGGAATTAGGTCTAATGTTATCAGGTACAGGTTCCCCATGGTGTGTGTAGCAGAAACGGATACAATGTCCTATCCATTTTGAAATGGTCTGTTTTGATATAGGCTTTCCTTGAGATCCTGCAGCATAGGATATAAAGAGCTGATCAGATTTTCTGAAAACCTTTGTTTTATCGAAGTAGAAAAGTAATTGCCTGTGAATGTCCAAAGAGTGTAGGAGCCTTTCCCCTTTATTCTGGGGGTTTGGATAAAAGGTGGGTTAAAGAATGGTGTGGTTTAGAGCCACACTGGATACTACCTTTGGCATAAAGGAAGGGTTAGTTCGTAAAGAGACTCTGTCTTGATGAAAAGTGATGAAAGGCTCCACTGCCATTAGGGCCTGTAGCTCTGGGACTCTTCGTGCTGAAGTTATTGCTAGCAGCAGGGCAGTTTTCCATGATATAAATTGTAAATCAGCTGAAAAAGCTGGCTCAAAGGGCGGTAGTGTAAGTTTTTCCAAAACAAAATTGAGGTCCCAAGTTGGTGCTCTTCGGGGCAGTCTTATGCTCTTAGCCCCTCTGAGGTAGTGTCTTAATAATGGATGTGAAAAAATAGGAGGATCCATGTTGTAATGAGCTGAAATAGCTGAAGCGTGGATCTTTATAGATGAAAAGGAGGCCTTTGTGCAACATCTCAGTTAAATATTGCAGAATCTGAGGAGTATTTGGGACAACAGGATTTTGGCCTTTAGCAGGCACATAATCTTTGCCATTTGTCTGAGTAGGTTTTCCTGGTGCTGAGTCTCCTGGCTTCTAGAATGACATCCATAACAGCTGTAGAGAGAAGTGTTGACTGGTTGTTTAGATAATCTGCCATGCAGCCAGATTTAAAGTCTTGAGCTGGCTGTGTAGAATCTGATTGTTTTGCTGAGTCAGCAGATGAGGAATTTTAGGTAAAATCCATGGCGGGCCTTAAGCCATGCTCCTTAATATTGGATACCAGTGTTGGTGTGGCCAGTCTGGAGCAATGAGTATCATTTGTGGCCTCTCTAATCTGGCTTTTAGCAGCACCTTTGCCAGAAGAGGCAGTGGAGGAAAGGCATACACTGTTAGTGTTTTCCAACTGAATGAGAGGGTGTCCACTTTCCAAGATAGTGTGTGGTATGTCCTTGTGCAAAACTTTCGCAGTTGGTAGTTTTGGGGGGAGGCAAACAGGTCTATGTCTGGGCTCCCCAATTTTTGAGTTATCATTGTGAATACTTGTGGGTCTAGTTTCCACTCGTGAGGATCCATGGTATTTCTGCTTAGTTTGTCTGCCAATGTATTTTTCTTTCCTGGCAGGAATTGTGCCTGTAGTTGAACTTGGTAGGTCAGTGCTGTGTTCCACAAGGTCATTGCTTGCCTGCATAGGGGGTAGGAATGTGTGCCCCCTTGTTTATGTACCACATCACTGTGGTGTTGTCCAACTTTATTAGAAGTCCTGGATGTAGGAGGTCCTTGAAAGCTGCTAGGGCATTTTGTACAGCTAGCATCTCTTTTTGATTGATGTGGAGATGCATTTGATCTGCAGACCATTTGCCCTGAATACACTGTCCTGCCATGTGTGCTCCCCAGGCATAATCCGATGCATCTGTTGTCATTGTTTGCCTGGCTGTGGGCAAGGTGAAAGGCTGACACTTGTTGGAGGTGACATGCCTGAGCCCACCATAGAAACTCCTGTTGAAGGCATGGAATTAGTGGTATTATTGTTTCCAAACTGTGGCTGTGCTGAGTCCATACGCTTGTCAGGTACCATTGTAATTTCCTCATATGCAGTTTGGCATATGGTATTAGTAGTATGCAAGATGCCATGAATCCCAAGGCCTGCAGAATTTTTCTTGCAGGGAGTTGGGTTTTTGGTGCCATCATTTTGAAGTATTGAGTCAGTTGTCCTTGCTTGTCTGGCGTGAGATAAGCCATCTGGACCATTGTATTTAAGCTATTATGTCTTGTGAGGGCACTAGTTTTGACTTCTTTTCGTTTACTGTGTACCCTAGGCAACTTAGTAAGTTTTTTTACAAACGCCAGATGTTTTAAAAGAATGTCCTTGCTGTCTGCTTGAATAAGGCAGTCATCCTGGTATGGATATATTTGGATTCCTCTTTGTCTGCAGTAAGCAATTACTGGTGCCAGGCATTTTGTGAAGACCCTGGGCGCAGTAGATAAGCCAAAGAGCAGTGCAGAGAATTGGTAATGAGTTGTACCTGCTATAAATCGGAGGTATCTTCTGCAATTTTGTCTGATAGGGACATGCAGGTATGCCTCTGAGGTCCAAAGTTACAAGCCAAGCCTTCCTGCCCAGCATGGGAAGAAGCTGCTGTAGTGTGAGCATCTTGAATTTGGGTACTTCCAGGTATGTGTTTAGAATTGAAAGGTCCAGAATGGTTCTCCAGGCTTTGTCCTTTCGGGGAACCAGAAAGAGTCGAGTAAAATCCTTGTCCTTGCTCCTGTGTAGGAACCTGTTGAATGGCTCTCATGTCCATGAGTGCTGTAATTTGTCTTTGAGCCTCTGCCCATTGATTTGATGGCAGGTTTGGCATTCCTTTTATCCTTGGTAAAGTGTGAAAGTGGAACCTGTATCCTTGAGTTACAATATTTAGGACCCATTTTTGTCTTTTTGATGATGTGCCAGCTGCCTGCAAAAAGTGCAAGTTTTCCTCCCAAGGGAGCTGCCAAGAGTGATTTGCTTAGCGGTCTGAGGGGCAAGTCATTGTGTTTGTCTTCTGATAGTTTGAGACCTGTCCTCTCCTCCTTTCTGGGTTGTGGCACCCCATTGTTGTGGCTTGTAAGAGCCTTCTGGCTGACCTCTGCCCCTTGGGCGTCTGTATTTGCCCCTCTGTGGTCTGTCAGAAGTTGGAAAGGACCAGTTTTTGGTTGGCCAATTTCTGCTGAAACAAGGGGGTTGAACCTGTAAGAAATCCTTGACCGTCTGCATAGATTTTGCCTTATCCTCCATTTTCTTTAAAACCTCTTCTGTTTCACACCAAATACATCATGCTGTAAGGGTGCATCCAATAACTTTGCTTTAACATGATCAAGTAAAGATTGTTCTTTTAACGAAGGATGCCTACGAATGACAGACCCTGTTACAGCTGCTCTGCAAGAAGCTTCCAATGAATCAAATCCACATTGCAAAGTATGTTTTCCCACTTGTTCTGCTGCATGCAACAAATCTTGCATTTTCTTGTAATCAGGCTGCTCTGTATGTGTGCTCATTTTTTGTTTTAATTGAGACATCAAATATTGTTGATATTTCAGCATGTGAAACTGGCAATTTAAGGCCCTCATAGCTAGAGTAGTGGAGGTATATACTTAGGTTCATAGGTTTATACTAGGCTATCTGCCCGAGGGCATTTACAAGCCTAGCCCATAGTTTTGTGGCTTACGCCACCCCTTTAGTATGGGGAACTATACCCATTATTTTGCTGTGCCTCTGTCGAGCAGTGACACTGAGGTAATCCCTGGGGTATATCTGCGATCTCCCATCCATTGGTCAAAATTTCTCTTGAACAAGGCCAGCGAGGTGCTCTGCCTCACATATACCGGGATTTTGTTCCACAGCATAGGGAGTCTTTGGGTGATGAATCTATCCCTCCAGCACGTCCTATTAATAGCCGTGTCGAGGTTTAAGTCTCCCGCCCTTGTGGCTCTGACGGATCTAGATTTTTTGAGGTGAAGCATATTCATCAAATCTGGGTTTGACATGGCCTTGCATGTCATGCACAGGTCACCTCTGAGCAAGCAGTAAGCAACTGAATAGAGCTGAAGTTCTTTCAGTCGGGCAGCATAGGACAGATTTTTGAGACCCTTTATCCTTTTGGTGAGGAACTTTTGTGGCCTCTCCAGCTGCTGCAAGTGTCGGGTCAGATACATTCCGAATGGGGCATTGTACTCGATCATTGGTCTGATGAGTGATGAGTATAGGGAAACTATGACCTCCCTTGATCTAGATGTGAATCCCTTCATGATAAGGTGGGCAATGTAGAAGGTCTTCCTAACTACTTTAGCTACATGGGTGTCGAATGACAGGCTACTGTCAACCTGGGTCCCCAGGTCCCTGATAACTTCTTCTGTGCTCAGTGGATTGCCACCTATATGGTAGCTAGGGGTAACCTTGTTTTTCCCGAAGGGTATGACTATGCATTTTTTGGCATTTAACTTTAGGCCATGGCTCTGGCACCAGTTATCCGTTTCTGTGAGACCCTTCTGAAGGATATCTGTGTCAGATGTGTTTTCGACTACGGCGCCCAGTTTGCAGTCATCTGCAAACTTTGTCAGCCATAACCCTCCTGTGTTTGCTAAGTAGATGCCAAACAAGAGTGGGCCCAGGACTGAGCCCTGTGGGACACCACTTGTGACAGGCTTTGAGTCTGACATGGCGCCAGCAACTCTGACCCTGTGGGTTCTGTCACTCAGCCAGTTTGCAACCCATCTTGTGATGTATGGATTAACATTTAAGCTGATGAGTTTTTCAATGATACCCGAGTGGGGTATTGTATCGAAGGCTTTCGCCAGATCGAGGTAGGCTGTATGGACTGCCTTTCTGTCATCAATGGCTTTGGTGACTGTTTCGAAAAAGTCAACCAAGTTTAAAAGGCATGATCTGCCTTTGACAAAGCCAAACTGGGTTGGATCCAAAGTCTGCAAATTCCCTATGTCTTTATTTATGAGATCCATTATGATCCTCTCCATGGCTTTGCAGATAAGGCTTGTCAAGCTAATGGGCCGGTAATTTCCAGGGTCGGTGGAGGCACCGCCTTTATGAAGTGGGACCACTGTCGCAGTGCCACTCCTGGCAATGCGTATCCAGAGGTGAGACTATGATTAAACAGCTGTCCTAGCTGTGGGTTTAATTCCTCATTGAGTTCGTGGAGCACACAGCCGGGGACACCATCAGGTCCCATGGATGCTGTGTTTTTTGCTTTGGAGAGAGCAGTTCTCACTTGGGCGCTAGAGATGTTTGGGGGGCTGCAATCGTTTGGTATAGATATCTTTCCTTTTGGGGGGGGGGGAGAAGTTTGCACTGAACCTGTCAGCCAGTATGTTGGCAATGTCTGTAGGATCAGTAATCTTCACATCATTTTGAACTAGTTCTGAGCATATCTGGGAGTTTCCTCCCAGGTTTCTAACATAGCTAAAGAAGGACTTTCTTTCCCCATCTGTGTAGTGCTCTAGAATCCCTTTCAGATGGTACAGTATTTTTAGCAATAGAGGCCTTAACCCCTTTGGGACCCTGGGAAATGGTTTCTGGGTCAGCAGCAGGGCTTTTATATAGGAATTTATGTGAGTCAGGGACTCTGTAGTATCTCTGTCTGGTTTGGCTGGTGCAAGAGGTAATGAATCTGGGTTAAGGCAAGATTCTGAATAAACATCATCCACAATGTCTAACAGGTGGAATAGCAAGGGGTCTGTGCTGGGGTAGTAAGAGGAACTTTCGGAGCCTTTTCTTAGAATCAGAGTAATCCTGGCCTTCCCAGTGGAAATGTTGCCTCATGGTATGTAACGTTTCCCCAAAAGAGTAGTCTTCTGGAGGAGATGCTGAAGGAATAGACTCTTCAGCATCTGAGGGGGAAAAGAGTACTCCTGGTCCCCAGAAGAATCTGAGGAAATGGAAACCTGGTCGGAGGAAGCGTAGTCCTCCTCCTGTCTAGGCCTTTTGTCAGGTGGGGATGGGAACCCCTGATTAGGGTAATTAAGTCTTTGTCCATCTTAAGTATCTGTTTCTTAGGCATGGGGCCTTGCACTGGAGACTGCTGTACAGGCTTCCTTACTTTTAATGGACTTTTCAGTTTTGCATAGGATTTAATAGTAAGAGTAGTCGGTCTGAAGACACCTTCAGCAACTGACAGCCTTTTAACTGCACCAGAATCCCCTTCAGCCATGGAGTCGGAAGGGCCTAAAGATAAAGGCTCTGGAGGCCATGTAATCTCCGCCTGTGAGTCGGATCCAGGCTGGGGTTCTAAATCAGCGGTCGTCAGGGGCTGGGTAAGCGCCTCATTGAAAACCGGAGAACTGGCCTTAGCAGAGGCCTCGGTGTCTGGTTTGGGTCTCGGCTGCCTGTTCTTATCTTTGCGCTTTTTATGCATCCCGGTAGTCGGTTGCTCAGACGGCATGGTATAATTAAATTGTCTACCAAAATAATGTCGGGCGAAATCAAACCGACGTTTAATAGTTCGTTTGTTAAACCTAGCATAAAACCGATAACCTGTGACGTTGTGGTCTGGGCCTAGGCAAGGGATACAATAAGAGTGAAAATCCTTATGAGATATTTGCTTCCCACAAGAAATGCAATTATTAACTTTTTCTGACATCGGACTGAGGCAAGAAAAGGTTCCCCAATGGGGTATTTAGCTTTATTGAAGACTTCGGTCTGAAATTCGATTTGAAAATCTCAGGAGTCAGCCGACCGGCACTTGCGAACTGCTTCTGCTTTGGGCACCGCATGGCAAGAAAGACTGAAGAAAATGGCGTCAGCTGCTTCTTTTATACCCCTGTCGCACTGACATCAGGGAAGAAGCGACAGCAACCGACACCGAACCAAGACTTTAGAACTCGGGCTGACTGCGGGACCGCCTGACAGCAGATAACCCAAGTGTGATGACTGCAGCAGTGTAACACGATGAACATCTGTGTTGGCCTGAAAACACCCACAGAAGCTGATGCCTGCTCAGCGGCTCAGGACCCATCTGAGGGAATAGTTTCCGAATGCCCAATACCTTGAGTTTCCAGCGGCCTAGACAGCTCCACGTGGGAGTCGGCAGTGGCCTGTGGCTCTGAGGTAGCGGGCGTCAGGGGCTGAGAAAGCACCTCACTGAGAACCGGCGACACTCCTAACAGAAGCCTTGTCGTCGGTTTTGAACCTCGGATGCCTGTTCTTTTCTTTTTCTTTGCGCTTTTTATAAACTCCGGTAGTCAGCTGTTCTGACAGCATTGTATAATTGAATCTTCTGCCAAAGTAATGAAATGCAAAATCGTACCGACGCTTAATAGTGCATTGGTTAAATCTAGCACAAAACCGACAACTAGCAATGTCGTGGTCAGGGCCTAGGCAAGGAATACAGTAAGAATGAAAATCCTTATGAGGTATTTGCTTCCCACAAGAAATACAATTAACTTTTTCTGACATCAGTCTGGAGCAAGAAAAAAGTTTCCCCAATGGGGTACTTAGCTTTAATGAAGACTTCGGATCTGAAATTCGAGATTTGAAAATCTCAGGAGTCGGCCGACCAGCACTTGTGAACTGCTTTTGCTTTGGGCACTGTGCAGCAAGAAAGACTGAAGAAAATGGCATTGGCTGCATCTTTCATACCCCTGGCAAACTGACATCAGGGAGGAGGCGACAGCAACCAACGCCGGACCTAGACTTTGGAACTCGGGACGACTGCGGGTAGCCTGCCAACAGGATAACTCAATTGTAATGACTGCAACAGTGAAACACGAACATCTGAAAGTTCAACTGCTGAATCCTACACTAAGGCACGGTACGAGCACATCCACTCATGAATGAATCGTGCCATCCCAAATAGAACCAAGATGCTCTCATCCAAAAAAAGGAAGCCAATCTGGTGGTCCCCTACCATAAACAAACTTTACAACAAAAGGAAGAAACTGTTGCAGAAAAGAGGAAAATCCCAGGATGCAAAAAAATCCCTTACCAGCTTCAGTAAGAAACTGAAATCCCTCATAAAATCCTTCAAAGCTAGTTACGAAAATAAAATTGCCAAAGACTACCACAAGGCATTCTATAACTATGTCAAGAACCTAAATGGCAACGCTCAGATCTGCTCAGAGCTAAAACAGAATGGCACTAAATATACTGACCCAAGGATATTGCCAATACCCTGGCAGACCAATTCAGTGCCAACTTCACCCCCCTCTCACCCCCTAAATGGCCCATCTCAATACCAGAAGATTGCCAAATTCTGGTAATAACGGCCACACAGGTAAAAACGCACTCTCCAAAGCTAAGAATACAGCATCCATGGGACCAGATGACATCCCGGGCTGTGTACTACATGAACTATAATATGAACTGGCACCTCACCTGAGTTTCATGTTTAATCATAGCCTCACCTCAGGTTTCATGCCCACTGAGTGGCACACAGCTACAGTTATCCCACTCCACAAGGGGGAATCCACCTTGGATCCCGGAAACTACCGTCCCATCAGTCTGACGAGCCTTATCTGCAAGGCTATGGAGCGTATTATCATGAAACTTATAAACCATGACATTGTCAACCTTCAAACACTAGACCCCTCCCAGTTTGGGTTCGTGAAGGGCCGATCTTGTCTCCTGAACCTGACTTCTTTGAATCAGTCTCCAGAGCCATGGACAAGGGTAAGGTGGTCCACACAGCCTATCTAGACCTTGCCAAGGCTTTTGACACCATCCCCCACTCTGGAATCATTGATAAACTTACTAAGTTGGGCATTAATCCCTACTTCACCCAATGAGTTGCTAACTGGCTTACTGATATAACCCACACTGTAAAAGTAGCCGACTCCAAATCCAGCTCCAGACAAGTGGAGTACCTCAGGGTTCAGTCCTGGGACCGCTCTTGATTGGCATCTACTTCTCTGAAGTACAGGCCAACACTAAGGGACTCTGGCGAACAAAATTTGCAGATGACTGCAAACTGGGAGCCATTACTGAATCCCCAAATGATGTAGATACTCTACAAAAGGGCCTTACAGAAGCAGATGCTTGGTGCCAAAGCCATGGGCTCAAGCTCAATGCCAAGAAATGTATAGTTATCCCCTTTGGGAAAAAACATGTATCCGTGAATTACCATATAGGTGACAGTACACTAAACACCGAAAGTGTGATAAGAGACTTAGGGACACAGGTGGACAATGGTCTCACCTTCGATAACCACATCGCCACAACAGTCAGGAAATCCTTCTATGTGGCACACCTCATCACTAAGGGCTATTCATCCAGAAAAAAGGATGTCATTGTCCCACTGTACTCATCCCTCATTAGACCCATTATAGAATACAATACTCCGTTTGGTGTGTAGCTCTCAAGACATCTGCAACAACTGGAAAGGCTGCAGAAATACCTCACTAAAAGAATCACAGGCCTAAAGCAGATGCCCTACGCTGACCACCTTAAAAAACTCCAGCTATACTCTGTCGCATATCGTCTACTCAGAGGCAATCTCTGGTTAACATACAAGGCCATGTCAAACCCAGAGTTGTTGGACATACTACACTTAAAGAAATCCCAATCCCTCAGAGCCACACACTCCAGGGACCTAAACCTTGTCATCACAATAAACAAAACATGCTGGAGGGATAGGTTCCTGACCCAGGGACTCCCCAGACTCTGGAATAGATTGCCCATACATGTCAAGCAGAGTGCCTCTTTGGCCCTCTTCAAAAGGAACCTTGACAATTGGATGGGAGAAAGGAAATTCACCCCGGGGATCATGTCAGTCACCCTGCTAGACAGGGGTCCAGGGAAGTAAACAGTGTGGGAAGAAATAGCCAGGGAATTGTTATGGCTAGGCTTGTATAGGCCCTAGGGCTGATAGCCTAGTTACAACCTATGAACTTAGGAGAGAAAGAACTTGCTTTTGAGCCTCTGCCCACTGATTTGAGGGTAGGTATGGCCAACCGTTTGAGGTTGGAAAGGAGTGGAAGTGGAATCTGTATCCTTGGGAAACTGAGTTCCCAGTTTTTTCAGCATGCAGGGCGATCTTTCCCCCTAAAGGAGCAGTCAGTTGAGCAGGGCTTGGAAGGTTTAAAGTTAAGTCATTGTGACAATTTACCATAGGGGGTGTCTTACTACTTCCAGCCTTGGAAGTGGGAGCCCCCCACTGCTTAGGCCTGTGAGTACCTTGAGATTGAAGTCTGGGTGGTCCGCTGGTCCTGGGTTTGGACTGAGAAGGCCTGGAAGAGGGAGGAAAGTACCAGTTCTTAGAAGGCCATTGCCTGCTAAATCTGGGAGGCTATACTTGCAGGAAATCTTTCCTCCATCTTTTTAAGTACTTCTGTTTTCCTGCCAAACAAGTGGTCTTGGTTTAAGGGAGCATCTAGTAATTTAGCTTTAAAATGATCTGGCAAAGTTTGCTCCTTAAACCAAGCATGCCTTCTAAGTACAGACCCAGTGAAAGCAGCCCTGCAAGATGCCTCTAATGAAGAAAAAACACATTGCAAAGTATGTTTTCCAACTTGTTCAGCAGAACGCATTAAATCCTGTAATTCTTTATTTCCAGCACAGTCAGGAATCAACATAATTTTCTGTTTAGGCAATCCAATAATATGCGGCTGATACTTCAACATATGAAACTGGCAGTTTAAGGCCCTAATGGCCAAAGTAGCAGAAGTGTATATCTTCTTACCCCATCTGTCCAGGGCCCTGGAATATCTATCAGAGGGGGTAGGGTTTTTAGCAGTAGTAGCCTTAATGCCTTTGGGTCCCTGTGAAATGGTCTCAGGATCCGCAGTAGGAAGAGGAACTTGTGAGAGTCAGGTACTCCAATACCAGTCAGGTTTTCTGGGAGCCAGAGGTAAAGTGTCAGGGGCCAGGCTAGATTCCAAGAATGCATCTACAATGTCCAGTACAGGAGGGATAGCTAAAGGCCTGTGTTGAGGTAGGAGTAAGAATTCCCTATGCCTCTTTTTGGAGTCAGAGTAATCCTGGCTTTCCCAGCAGAAATGCTCCCTAAGAGTATGCAAAGTTTTACCAAAAGAGAAATCCAATGGAGGGGAAGCAGAGGGAATGGAGTCCTCTGCATCAGAATTCCTCATAGGTAGATAAGGGCAACTCCTGGTCGTCAGAGAAAACAGAAATTTCAGAAAACTGATCAGAAGAAAAATCAGTTCTAGGTCTCTTAGAGGGAGAAGGGTGGCTTCCCCTGATTAGAGTAATAAGGTCTTCAGCAATTCTTATTTGTTTTTTAGGCACAGGGGTCTGACTATGCGGTCTGGGCATCGGCTTTCTAGGCATGGATCAAGTTTTAGGCCTTGAAGAAGATGGCGTCGGTTTAATATACAAGTCAGTAGGCCTGAATACACCCTCAGAAGCCGGCACCTGTACAGCGGCTCCAGACCCATCCAAGGTAGAGACATCCGCAGGTTCCACAGTCGAAGAAGCATCTCACGGCATACCGGACTCCGAATAGGTCACAGTAGAGGCCTGTGAATCCAAAGTAGCGGGTATCAGGGGCTGCGAGCACCTCACAGAGTACCAGCGAACTGGCGACTAGCTTAACAGAAGTGTCGTTGGCAGCAAACCTATGCAGTCTGTCCATCTCTGCATTGTTTTCGGAATGTTTGTAGTCATTTCTGGATAATTGAACAGAGTACCAAAATATTTAGATGCGAAAATGACCTGATGACAAACAGTCTGAGGTTTGAATAAGGTAAAAAACCGACAGCGAGGGACATCGTGGTCTGGGCCTAAGCAAGAAATGCAGTACGAATGAAAATCTTTGAGGTATTTGCTTTCCATAAGAAATACAATTGTTAACTTTTACTGACATTGGTTTAGAGCAAGAAAAAGGATCCCCAACGGGGTACTTAGCTTCGTTGAAGACTTCAGATCTGAAACTCGAAAACGAAAATTTCAGGAGTCGGTCGACCGGCACTTGAGAACTGCTTCTGGAACCGCACAGCAAGAAAGACAGATGTAATGGCATCAGCTGCATGCTTTATACCCCTAATTATCTGACGTCATGGAAGATGAGACAGCAACCGACGCAGGACCCAAGACTTTGATAATCAGGCCGACTGAGGAATACCTGCAAGCAGATAACCCAAATGTAATGACTGCAACAGTTAAACACGATCATCATCCTGGTGCTGCCATCCTTCTTTGGCAACAGCACCCCTGGGGAGGCCCAGGGACTGTTGGACTCTTGATTTACCCCTAGTTCCAACATCTCCTTACATCCTCCCTCAGAGTCTATTTGATTCTCTCGGGCATCCTATAAGGGGCCTGCCTAATAGGCCTTTGGAGTCTGCATCCACCTGGTGCTGCACCAGGTGGGTGCACCCTGGTTTCCCAGTGAACATGCCTCCAAAGTCCTGTAACACTACTCAGACCTGGGTAGGAGAGAGCTGCTGGAACTTTGCTACCCCTTCCACTGAGGTGTCAGTCTGAGCCTCACTGAGGAGATTGATCACCAGATCTCCCTCAGACTCCTCCTGCAATCCACTGCAAATGCTCAGCCCAAGGGCCTCCCTTATCACAGTAAGGTTTCATCATGTTAACATGGTACAATTTGTGCTCCTGCCCAGCAGTTCCACCATGTAGTTAACATCACTTACCTTTCTTAGCACCTTGTAGGGTCCCTCCCAAGCTGCTTGCAGCTTGTTGTCTGACAGGAATGAGAACCATTACCTGCGGCCCTACAGCATACTCTCTAGGTTGAGCATTCCTTTCATACCATACCTTTTTCTGTTGTTGGGCTTCTGCTAGGTTCTCCTGGGACAAGCCCATGAGTTCCCTGTGCCTTGTCCTGAAGTTTAGGAAATATGCCACAACAGACTCCTTGCAAGATTCACACTCACCTTCACACTCATCACAAATTAAATCTAGAGGTCCACTCACCCTATACCCATACAGCAACTCAAAGGGTAAAATACCTGTGGATTCCTGGGAAACCTCTCTAAGTAAGCAGATGGGGCAAATATTTGTCCCACTCCATCTTAAACTGGTCTGCAAATGGCCGTGGTATGGACCTGATTGTAGAGTTTAACCTCTCAACAAGACCATTAGTCTAGGGATGGTAGGTGGTGGTCTTCAGGTGCTTCACCCCACAGTACTTCTACAGACAAGCCAGCAGGTCTGACATGAAATTGGCTCCTCGTTCAATTAGTATTGCTTTTGGGAAACCTACCCTGCTGAAACTCTCTAACAAGGCATTTGTCACATTTTCTGCCTCAATGGATGATAAAGCCACTGCCTCAGGGCATCTTGTAGCATAATCTACTACAACTAGATTATACTTTTTCCCTGTGGAACTTTGGGTATTCAGAGGCTCCACAATATCAGTAGTTACCCTCTGAAATGGCTCCTCAATCACAGGCAAAGGCATCATAGGGGCTCTCACCTTGTCTCCTGCCTTGCCTACCTATTTTGGCACTGCAGTACCCTATTTCATCTCTGGAAATTCCAGGCCAAAAGAAGTTCTGCATAATACATTTATTTGTACATTTTATGCCCATATGGGCATATTATGGGCTATGGCTAGAAGCTCCAGACGGTAGGCTCTATGCACTACAAACTGCTGCATTCTTTCACCTTCTAGCCCTCCCTCAGGGGTCCACTCTATACAGTAACCCTTAGTGTCAGTATACAGATTCCTCCTTCCCTTGAGAATCAGGTGCTTCACTAGCTACCTGCCTCAGGCCTTGCAATGTAGGGTCTAAGAGCTGAGCCTGTCTCAACTCTCTTTGTAACCCTTCCCAGCTCCCATTCTACAGGAAGTCTGGCATCCTCTGACAGCGGTGCCTCACTGTCAGTCTGGGTACTACTACTCACCTCTACCTTTGCAGTCACTCTGCCCAAGGGAATATCAGTACACACAAACAGCTGTGGCTCACCTTCAGTCTCACTGCTAGAGTAGCTCCCTCCCTGAAGTAACCACCTCAGCAGTCCTGGCTGCAAGTAGGTGATCTGACTGGGTCTCCCCCAGGCTACCAGACCCACATGCTTGTCTCCAAGGCTGACTGTGTAACTGCATGAGCACATGGTACTGAATTATAAAAATCATTCCCGATCAGGACATCTGCATGGATATCAAACACACTTACTTGCTGGTTTCCTTTTCCACCCTCCTAGTCAAGGTGAACCCTAGCCAAAGGTATTTGGAATGGGGTTCCTCCTAAAGCTCTGACTGGAGTAGACTGCCCAGGCAAGTAGTGCTCCTCTGTAATCCTTGCATGCTTTACAATGGTTATGTCAGAGGCGGTCTCTCTCTTAGCAATGGCCTCTCATTTTCTACAATAGGCTATAACCTCTTGTGGTAGTTTGGTACCTTTGTTGTCTCAAGGCAACCTATTGGCATTTTTGTCTTTCCCACTTACTGGCTCCCTCACCTTTTGTTCCCCACCTTGCCTCAGTGAACATCTGCATGCGATGTGGCCCTACTGGTTGCATTCAAAACATTTAACCCTAGGTCCTGGATGTGTAACTGGACTAGAGGCTTCTCCCCACTACTGGCAGATTCTGTTGGGGCAGTCTGGGCTGCCAAACATTGGTTCCATTAGACCCATGAGCAGTACTGGGGGGCCCTTTCCTGTGCAGGGATGCCCTGCTTGCTAGGTATAAGTCTCCCTTCTTCCCCAACTCATCTGAAAGTAGCACATTGTCTATCAGCTAACCAGATCCTCATGCTAAGGGCTTTTTCCCTCAACAAAAGGTCTGCCAGCCCTTCAAAGGTGGTGACCGGACATCCACTCGCCCACCTATGAAAATAAGTGCTCAGTTGAGCAACATATTCACACATTCTTCTGCCTTGCGTCTATGCTCACAAAACGTTTTCCTATTAAGTTTCAAGTGTTAGCTTAAAACATTCTAACAGATAATTCTTAACAGCAGTATAATCCAACAATTCATGATCAGAATGTGTAGACAACACAGTTACAGCTTTACCATGGAGTAAGGGGGTGAGGAACCATACCCAGAGCCTTTGGTCAACATCAAGCTGTTTGCATAACCTCTCAAACATATGAAGGAAAGTATCATAATTATCCACCTCTGTAAACTGTGGAAGAAATTTACTGACCTTTTGTGCTTCTATGGTCTGGTTACTCCCTTCCCCATTACTTCCATGACTCTGGCAAAGAGTCAGCATCTCCTTTTCATGCTACCTCTGCCTTTCCTTGCTTCAACAGCAGTTTCTCATTCTCCTCAGCCTGCAGACGTCTGTCTCTCTGCTGCTTTGGTTTCCAAATGCCTCACCTCCAACTTGAGTCTCTAGCTCCAGATGGATTTTTATGTCCTCTGCAGAAAGGTTGAGCTGTCCATTCTCTGAGTGTTGTACATCTCCACGGCCAGTCTGATCATCCTTCTGATTGCTGTTTTCTGATACAGCTGTGACCAAAGCCGCAATCTTGTCTTCCTTAGGTTTCCATGCACCAGTCCCTTAGCCAGGCACATCTCAGCCAACTGGATCCTTGGTCATCTTGTCATACTCCTCTGCTGACATGCTTTCCTGCTCTCCCTGACTAAGCTAACAAAATAAATAAAACAGTTGTGATCTGAACTCTGAATGGTCACTGTGTGGCTGATTTAGAGTATAAAAACACCTTCAGTGATCACTGTACACAAGCTACAGGAATTCACAATCCACACCACTACAAGCCAATTGCCTACCAATTATGTGGTGTGGATATCCCACCACTGCCAATGTGATGCCCGTGCACTGGCCCAGTAATCAAGAAGCTTCAATCCTCACCACTAACACCAGTGAGGGGCGTCGACATTTGGAAGGATAACAAGTACACAAACAGTAAAGTATAATTTCCCTTAAGAGCACACAGAGGTCAGTGTCAGTTTGGGGCTGGTTTCTCCCTTTCTTGCCAGATTCCCAATAAAACTCTCCACTGCTACAGCTATAGGGTCCAGATATCAGCCTAGTGGTCAAGCTAAATCATCCAGCACCCTCTCTCGGTTCCAACCAGTGCTTTGTTTCGCTGCCCAAGTTGCTGACACACACACTCTAAGATAACAGTTATATACAACCATACAGGCACTCCTGGGGAAGGCTGGCACAGGTTCTTCAGCTATGCCCCTTCCTGCCAGTCTAAAAGATACCAGCTGCCACCAACCACTAATATCAGCTACTAAAAAGGCCCTTACCAAAGGGTGTCCAATTACTGTGCATTATCATCCAAATAGTGTGACCCAGGGCTAAAACTATTGGAGTGGCTTGGCCAGTATCACTATATTCATGTCATGCAATGTACTCTAGAGCTTAAATTACCTCTACACAAAACAGCCACAGTTGAAAGGTTTAAAAATATTTAATAAATAAAACAATACTTCTTGCTACACAGTGCTAGTCAAGAGTTCAGAGATCACAGGAAAATGCTTAAAATACAGAACAGTTCTGACATCAATACAGAAAAACAGCTAGACTAAACATACTATTTTCTATCTATATCCAAGAGCAATCACAGTTCTAAATAAACTTACATATAGAGTAAAAGCAGAGTACTGGTGAGTTTTCAGCTTTAGACAAAATCTAAAATGCTCTCTCTCTGAGAAAGTCCTTTAAACTGATCATACATCCTTGCGGACTCATTTTAGATTACATCATTCTTAATTCTCTGGTTTCCCAGGCTAACAAGCTACATTTACATTTCTTAGTAAGTTTGCATCTAGTCAGGAAATCACAGTAATTAATGACATTCTATATGTAAAATCTAGTAATTAACTCTGGTCTCAAAACAGAAAGAATCTGCTGATTCAGACACCATGGCTATGAGTTTGAGATCCAACAGTCATACAAGGCTTGACTTATCAGCTTTCTTCCAGCTGAGTGCATTGTTACATTTTTGACGTTCCACATTTAACACCATTTACGAGAACAAGCTTGTGGCTTATATAAATTTTTACAAATGACAGAATTATTTACAAAATTCTATCTAGCTAGGCTGGTAGCCTTCACATATCTTCACACATATTACTTAACTGAAATAACCAGCAAGTCCATTAATATTGGTTATGAAAAAATAGTACTCTAAAACCAAATATACACACAAAAAGATACTATATGAATGGAAGGAAAAAAAAAAAAAAAAAAAAATATATATATATATATATATATATATATATACATACACACACACACACACTCATTTACTTTTCATTTTTCACTTTACAAACCAATTGATAGACATAATGGGGAACAATACTCCTTTCCTTATAAAATTGATAAACCAATATATCCCATGCACCATGGTACAAGTATAATAGTATTAGTACAGAGTACCTTAAAAATGAGTAAACTACACAGTGGAAACATGAGTAAAACAATGTAAAAAAGCAAGATAAGGTAGAACCACTAAATAAATGTTCATAGTTTTGAAGATCTAACTTTTAAAATAGGTTTAACAGAGAAATAATTGTTTAACTCTGGGCTAGTAAAGGTGTTTAAACTGCCAACAAGTCTCCCTATGACCAAGCCAGTTTTCCCAATCACCCCCCCCCCCGGGTCCATATTAACCTGTTCTAAGGTACCAAATAAGAATACCGTGTGTAGGTTGTATTAAGGAATGTTTAAACAAGGCATTGTTAGCATTTTTTGTATTTTAATACTGTATGTGTGTTTGCAAATGTTTACCTAAAGATCTCTGTTTTACCGACATAGAAGCAACGACAATCCCTACACATAGCTAAATAAGCAATCGCTCTACTATTACAGTTACCTTTTTTAAAGTAAATTTTACTCTGGATACTACTATCCAGAACAGTACTGGCTTTCTCATAAATGTATTTACAGTAGGCACATCTACCACATTTTTAGTTCATGTTATGTCTAGTTCTCTACCCTACAACCTCTTTCAAATATTTAAGATTTTTTCCGGTTTTAAAAACAAACTTAGGACTCATTCCTAGTGTTGGTCTTGATGTCATTTAAGTACATATCAAAGGGTAGTAGTCCCAGGATAAATTCTCAACCCAAAGAGTTGTTCATAGTGTACAGTAAGAATGTGCCTCTGACACCAATAGGCTGGGCTGTCAGTGAGCCAGTTTGCTATCCAGCAGACAAGAGTCATCTAAATGAAAACCCCAATGTTATCAATGACTCCGAAATACGGAATGGTAGTAAAGGCTTTGGCCAAGTCTATTTGTGCAGTGTGAAGCAGTTGGATTCAATTTGAGTTCATTGGCTTGACTTGTTTAAAAAGGTCCACAAAGTTTAGGAGGCAGGATCTGCTTAAAAAAATCCATACTTGTTTACATTTAGGGTTTTAAGACCACTGATGTCTTTGTTAAGGAGTTCCATGATTATGTACTCCATAGCATTACAGATGAGGCTAGTGTGGCACATGGATCTATAATTTCCCAGATTAGTTGTGGGCCTCCCTTTGTGGAGATGGATGACTACAGCACTTCTGCATACCTCTGTCATGAATACAGTGGACAGGCGTAGAATGAATAGACTTAATATGCTGTCTATCAATGGGGATTCACAGTACTGGTGGGAATAATTTCTTTGGTCACTGTCCATATTTTAAAGTCATTAGTAATTTTAATTAATTTTCATTCCAGGGTGACTACCTATATCACATGGGTAAAGCAGTGAACTAGGGACTGCAGAGTTGTAACCCTGACATATTTGTGAGGAGGGAGGATGACAAACATGATATCTAAGGAGACAGTGTAAGAAGAGTGGGAGTAGGAGAAATCTCCCAAACCAAAGGAGAAATTGCACTACATGCAAAATGAACTTTTTTCCACAGAAAATGGTGGAGAGATGGAGCCTACTACCAAAGAAATTAGTGGAGTGAAGGAAGAATCTTAAAAGAACGAACAGGACATAATGGTGGAAGACAAACACAATTCAAGTATGTACAACACAACAGCTTGTTGCAAACTGCATTTAAAAGGGAAACCTTGAATGACAAAATGTCCTTTTGTCTTTATGTATTCACTTTGTATGTGTGTGTGTATATGTTGCATTCTGTCATTCACTCCAATTAATTTTCATTATTTTTTGTGTTTTCTCCAGGCTGAGACTGAGATAGGTCTAATGGGATCTGCGCACTACCCCAGTTACCATATTCAAAATAAATTGCATATAATGTAACAAAAATACAACCCTTAAAAAAAGTTGAATATTGGTGCTGATGAAAGTAAATTACAATAAGAGGTAACAATTAACAAAAACTAATCAAGTCTAATTATGCATCAATGTGAAATGAAAGCAATTATCCTTTTTCAGGACAATCACAAAAGCACAAAATACACTGGAAAAAAAAAAAAAAAAGCGGACCACGAAATGCAGAACTCCACTTTAACAAAAGTTTAGTGCTTTCGTCAAAACACCAACATAGAACAGTGAAATGTTTAAATAGGTACATCACAGTCACAATACTAAAACCAATCCCATACAGTCTTTCAAAAAAAAGCATGTTTTTACATACTTCAGAACCTTGCTTGTTGCAAAAAACACATCGATAAAATGTATATAAAAACACATACTGTATGAACAAAAATAGCAGCATTGTGATAGCTGTGAGCTGCCTTAATCAGCAGTGTTTTGAAACTTTGAAACTCAAGGCTGAATGTGTTTTTTCTTAGATTTGTGTTTGAGCTTTTTTAGCTATCACAATACTGCTATTTTTGTTCATACTGTATGTATGTGTTTTTATACACACTTTATCAAAGTGTTTTTTGTAACGAGCAAGGTTCTGAACTATGTAAAAACATGCTTTGTTTTGGAAGACTTTTTAAATTGTACAGATGGGAGTTGTTTTAGAATTGTGACTGCGATGTACCTAGTTAAACATTTCACTGTTGTATGTTGGTGTTCTGAAGAAGTTGGAAACTGTTCTGCCCAAAGCGCTAAACTTTTATTAAAGTGGAGTTCTGCAGTTTGTGGTCCGCTCTTTGTTTTTTTATCCATTTTCAGTATAAAATGAAACAAACCTAATTGTACACTGGTATAAAGTGATAAAAATCTGAGATGACTGAGAAATTAAGGTAACAAGACAATAATGGAAAACAATGGCCTGATAAGAAGCATGAACAGAAAATGTCAGGAAAAACAGTTTCAGTGATGGTATACAAGTGACTTCGTCTGAGCAGGAAAAGTGGAAATGGAACATGGTAGACACAGAATCTGTATAAGCTAGTAAGTAGGGCAACACAACAAAGTCAGTAAACTAATAATACGTACATAAAAGTACATTAATCAAAATAAAACCTTCACTCCCACAGTCCTTACTTGCAGATTATGTGCACTCAGAAAAAGTCACTAACCTGTCAGCTGCTGTTGGATCACCTCAGGAAATGTTTTCTTTCTTTCCCAAGAGCAGAAGCAAAAAGAAAATGTCTTGCATGATTAAATAAATTGCCACCAAGAGCCGCAAACAGATAAAGTAGACAGATTCTGCTCTTTCGTAGCTCAGACCCCTTGATGGATAACATGCTTTGGGTTTAAATTAGTTGCACTCCTCAAAGGACCATATGCAGTTTAGCTCCCCCCCACCCTTTGTTCAGTTTGCCAATTATGCACTTTCATGTGGGGTTTCTCTCTGGTCTTTATATCCCTCTCCTCCACCAAAGTATACTGCAACAAATGAGTGATTGGGGGTAGACGAGCTGTATCACAAGCACCAAGCGATACGTTTCTTATGCTAGTTGTAGAACTGTAGCACTTGCAGATTCTTCACAAAGAAAGGGTAATTCTAATTTCACTAGCATTAACATGAGCCATGACTTTATACATCACAATGTGAATGTAAGTCAAGATAAATCTGTTCCACATCACTTTTACTTCATCCCTGATTTATTCCCATAGCTGATTTACTAGAGGGGCTCTCTCAGGCCTCCTCTAGCAGTTTGCCTTAAAATAACATACTGTTGTCTTTTGCTTTTGTATTTTACCTTTCCCCTCCCACTTTAAACCACAAAGATGCATAATCACTGGCTAACAGCACCTTCATCTGGGCATCCCTGACCTCAACCTAGCTTTGGTTAGGACCACAGCTGACATTCTATCCATCATGATATAATCCTGAACAAAGTGGCTTAACATCTCATAATTAAAGCATCAGGCATCTTCTCGGTCTCTAACATACAGCTTTGACTCTCCTAACCTTCTCCTAACTGATTCAGATTCATCATGAGCATAATTCTCTTCCTCCTACCACAGTCCTTCAATTTTCTCTCTCGGCATCTCATCATCTTCCCTTGACATGCCTGGTGGTCGATATTCAGTACGAGTCCATCAGTACACCTCTTCCTTCTACTTTATTTACCAAGCAACTAGATTCTGTCCCTGTCCAGTCAGTTACTCCTTCAGGGGGTGGCCTTCCTCATCCTCTCTGACATTATATTTGATGCCCTATTAAAAAGGGTTTTACTCCAACTCCATCTTTCTCTCTTCTCTGTAATTTCTATGCTTGGATATCTCCATGTCCTACATCTTTTGTCACTATCACATGTTCCTTTAATACCAGCAATGCCCACACCCCCCCCTACTTTCCTGATCACACCATCATCGTCCTACGTAGAATCCTTGGACTGAATAATACTAGCCACCATTGCTGTAAGTCACCCTTGTTTACTCCTCTGCTAGTGTGTGTGTGTGTGTGTGTGTGTGTGTGTGTGTGTGTGTGTGAGAGAGAGAGAGACGGACTACTCTATCTAAATACTACTGTCTAAATATTTAGCCCCTCTTCTGATATTCCCTTCCTCTCTCTTCTTAAAGATACACTGAGCAAGCTGCATATTTCCAACCTCAATTCCAGTGCCACTGTATCCCGAGGGCTAAGACAGAGTCTTTTCTGGTCACAGAGTTGGTCTCTCTCCCAAGTCTCTCCTCCCCCCCCCTTACAAGTCCCAAGCCCTTTTCTATTGTGCACTGTCAAGATCAGCCATTATACTTGTCTAATCCTCTTCTTCCTCAACAACTAGCTCCTGGCACAGTTAACATTTAAGAGAACGCTACCCACAATCCCCCATCCTGGTATGTTTCTACCAGTACCTCTCTAGCCTTACTTGTCACCACTTCAGCTGTCTCTACTAAAAGGTCATTAATGTATACACACACACGTGTGTATACACATTAGCCTTAGTGACCACCCTTGTCATCTTCTCACATATCCTACGCTCCAAGACTCGATTCAGTGTAACCTGTTTGCTCCCTTCTCTGCTGTTTCTATCCCTTCAGCGACTGATTACTCAATCACTGTAATCCTCTTTTTGCCACTACATTCTCATTCCATTTACTTCTTGCCCAATGCCAACATCATTTCTATCTGTAACCTTATTTCCTCCAGTTCTACCATCCCCAACTTTCATCAGTATGTATTGGTTGCCTCTTTCCCTCCCATCCTTGTGATGCACTGAATCCTTTTCCCATCCATCCAATAATCCCCCTATAATTCCTATCCACTGCTTTGTTCCATTTGTCCTCTGATCCTCCCATCTTGTTGACTGCCCCCTTCCTGGATCCACCACCACTACCCTTTCTCTCTTCCATTCACCATTTTCCATTACTATTTACACCTGTCCTCCCACCCCACCTTAACTTCTTTTGTTCTCTTCCTCTCTTTCACAGCTGCATCTTTTACTTTTCCTTTTATCTTACCCCATCCCACATATCTTGAGCTGTATTCTGACAACCTCTTCCTTTCTATTGTCTTTTTCCCCACCTTCCTTCTCCTACCTCAACTTCTATATTTGTCTTCTGTTCTCATTCTGATCTTTCTCACATAAGTTGTTAATTTAGTATCATGTCCTTCTCCCCTAGTCTACCCAGGATTTTTTCTCCTGTAGATTCCACTTTTGCTAGAGAGCTGCTCTACATCTTGATCATTTAATCCATGCCTCTCCTCTGCTCTTCTTGACCAGCCTGTACTGTTTCTTCATACTCTCCCCATTATAGACCCCCTCATTTTTTAAATTAGTGTCATTATTTTTTCTATAAATCTATGCTTTTTTAGCTCTGCTAGCCAGGCCTTCCTAAGTCAAGTGTTATTCCTCACCTACTAAGCATATACCAGACAAGCATAAATTGATAGATTATTATGAGTAGCAGAGATGGATAAAAGCCCTGACTGCACCTCAGCTGACTTGACTAACAGCTCTGATGATAAAGCTGCTGTCCAGGAAAGGATGGGAGTAAGTGCTCACTGCCAGCTTACTCATTCCAGGGAATTAAGGTACTGCTCTACTGGCTCCACTTGTCAGAGGGTGAGAGAAATGGAAGCTTGCCTGACATCAGCACTTTGGCTTACCAGGTACTGGTTTGCACTGTAACCACACCAGATCTGTTGGAAGATGACATTACTGTTGTGTTACGACAAAAGAGCTGACAGCCACAAAAGTGAGAGACGCCAGGAAACAACCTTTCAGTCAGCTGACTGTAATGGTGAGATAGGGTACAAAAAGGACTGATTACATAATAGCGGGGGGTCAGATTAGAAGGAGAAAAAGTTAGGGACAAAACATTAGCAAGCAAACAGAGCATCACGCAACTAGGCTTTTATCCATGAGCAATCTGGAGCAGTAGTGCACTTTTCTAAAGGAGGTAAATTCCTAGGAGTTTAAGGCACACAAACACAACAAGGTTGGTGTGCCACAAAACTTTAAATGAAAAATTAATAAATGAAATAAAAATGAAAAAGTAAAAGGGTTTATATGCATCTCCAAATTCTTCCAAATATACAAGGTTTTATTTCATCTTAAGTAGTCACTTCTGATGGGCTAAAACAAAGTAGGCAGCCTAGTACATGTCACAGAGGTAACAAAGTTAAATGTTGTATACTACAAATCAGAAATTAAATATGCAAAATATGCCAGTTCTACAAATTAAAATCTCTACAGTGTTATTTAAGCAATGATCCATAACTGTGCGTGGGTGTATCAGGATTTATCACAGTTAGTGTGGTTCAATCATAAGGGCAAAGCCAGAGTGATTAAACAAAGCCAACTATGGGTAATTCTTTTTATACCCACAAACAGGAGTGAATTATTGCTATTACACAATAACATTTTAAAAAGAGAGAGTTTACCTTTCTTAAATAATGTATTTGTATAAGGGCACTTCAGTCTTAATGAAGTACTGTGCATGTTTATGGGAATTACATTTTCATGCTTGCACAGTACCATCAGGAGAAGTGACGGAGAAAACTTTCTCGCCTGTAACCATTTAAATAAATATTTATGAGGAACAGTGAAAACATATATGAGGAAAATCAGGTAGGTTTGTTTGTTTAGTTTTGCTGAATGTACCTGCTTTTTCTTGCGCTTTGCTCTGTTCCCTCAGCATATGCCAATAGAAAGTTAGGCAGTTCAATGGTACTTAAGCGGCTGGACTTTTTTTCTATTGCTATATCCTCAGTTTACAATGAGCATGCTGGCTGGACTGTCCAAACAGCATACTCGTTTTTGAATAGTAGTAAACACATTGTACAATCTCTACAAGTCACCATATTGGGATTTGCAAACAAGTGTAAATTAAATTAAAAAGAAAACCAGCAAACTCTTAATATGAAATTGGTTCATTAGTTAACTGAAAACTAAAGTAGATAAAAAGTTATTGAAGGGTATTATTTTAAAGGGAAATCTTGCATACGAACATGAGAAAAATAGCAGATGGAGTATTAGGACCTCAGCATCACTGGCAAAAGCTGAAAAAGGAGGATTTTAGAAGCAAATGTCTCATATGACCTCAGAGCAACTCTGGAATAAGCTACTACACAGCAGCAAAATGGATTTGATAAGTAATAATGCACAAGAAATAAATGGACGTGTCAACTTACTGAAAGCAATATACTGAAAGTCAATCCTGAACATACAATGCTGAAATGTCAAAATGTGAAGAGAACTGGACTTGTCCTCCCTTCAGGACCCATGTTGGCATTTGTTTCAGAGTTTCACTATCAGAGGAGGGATACCGTTTCTTGACTGGCTATCTACTGGTGCAGTGCACATATGTAGTACATTTATACTATATGTAGTACATTTATACTATTAGGTAGAGTGCAACACTAAAGTTTTGACATTTCAGGATTTTACTTTGTTTTATGACTTTCAGTATACTACAATTCAACAAGTTATCACATACCTAAAAATATACAGCAAAACTGGATAACTAATGAACCATGTCACAAATAACTGGCTGCAAGTCTGAAAACCACAGTAATCTAGAAATATTCACCAGAGTGGAATGAAAGCTTTCTAGATACTCAGGTGTCTCTTAGTGATAATCTTACAAGTAAAACAAACCAACACAGCCAAATAAAACATAACCAATCAAATATCTGCATTATTTACAATACAGTGTATTAGGTCAGGTAAAGTTTGAGATTGTGTTGGGGATTATCAAAGCAAAGGTACCGCAATTGCTTCAAGTAAGAGGAAATAGTTGGAGAATTTCTGATTTCTGGTGGAACAAAGCAAAGGTACTGCAATTGATTCAAGGAATATTCTTTTAATAAAAGAGGAAATAGTTGGAGAATTTCTGATTTCTGGTGGAACAGACTTGCATAAAGCAAGAGAACACTTGTGGAAAGGGCATATAAAAATAGTAGCATTCAAGGCAGAGAGACTGTAGCAAATGTCAAAATCAGATATAAGGTGAGCAAGAAGAGTGTTGAAGTTAGGAGAAAGGAGTTAGTTTAATAATAAAAACAGCAAGAAAGCTCTAGTTTTGGTGGTAAGCAAAAAATTAGAATGGTCAGATATCATGTGTGTTTTTTTTTCTGTAGAAGATTACAATTTTATAGGTATGGATGTTGTACAAGAATGTTTTCCCACACCTGTACACAGATGATGCATCTTTAAACCATTATACAGCAGACTAGTAAGCCTGAGTTATCCTGGTAAGCTTGAGAATATTTGGATAACTCAAGACATCTAGAGGCTTTAGGTTCTCATAATTTGCATGAATACACAAGCCAAGTTGCCAGTGCTGTTCTTTTGAAGCAAGTTGCACTCCTTCACACGTCTCCTGCAGCGATCCTTCAGAAACAGGTAACACAGAGACAAGGATAGAAAGAAAAGCATAGATCGCAAAGACACCAAGCAGCAAAAATCCAGTACTTGCATGATAATGCTCTCCTGGAGACATCATCAGGTTTACAGTCAACCTGTTTGTGTAACTTCAAGGAGAAACAGCCGCTTGTCGAAACAATAACTGGTTGCCTTGTTACACCATCAGCAAAACATGTACATACACGATATGATTTATAGGGAGCAGTAACAGTGGCACATTGGCCAACCATGATTTGCAAACTATCAGTAAAAAATCAATATCAAATCCCCCAAAATAGGTATTTGCTGTAAACAATGTCTTAATAAATACAATTGGCACTCTAACCTTCTAACTCTTACTATTAGAAAAACTAGCTCGGTCCCTCAATGGAAGACTATATGAGTTTTTTCTTGGGAAGCATCCAAAGTGAGATTGCTTCAGTTTATTTGGGTATTTCAAAATGGTCAGAAAATGCTAACCCACAAAATTAAGAAAGTACACAAAGAAATTCCAATTTCAGAATACACACAACTTTTATTAAAATTTATCATACTCAAATGTCATAAAACCTCATATAAAATAAAAACATTAAAATGATATAAGAGGCACATAAAGAACTGAATAGTAATGAGCATTTAACATTTTGAACATAATATATACACTACTTACTTTTCATGTCTTTTAAATGTTTCCAGAATCTTTACATACATACCTGGCCCTACTGCTTCACAGCACAATTCATCCCTTCCTTATGATGTACGCATTTCCAGACATTGTTGTCCACTAAAGTACAATTACCACTCAAAAAATCATTTTATGAAGTACAAATACTTGACAGCTAATGTCGCCTTCCCAGGAACAGTAATGTAACTCCTGGACAGCACCAGTAATACTCCTGTCAACTGAATTACTAAAGCACAGAATGCAAATTATGACTTAAAAAGCACTTAACTGGATTATGTCTCTCCCTGTATTTTACTATATTTCTTTATCTCTGGTTTCAGTTTGTTCAGCTACAATAGTTTACAGACACTTATCCCATCAGCCTTTGGGGGGTCCTCCCATGAATCCCTCTGGAATGGGAAATGCAGCTGTCCTCTGAAAGGATGGCATATAAACAAAAGCACATCAGCAAGTGTGCAGTCTCACTGGCTCCTTCAGGAACTTAATGGGCCACTGACACGGCTGATTTCATGCGTGTACATTTGAGAGGGTGTAGACAACACATGATGGAATCCTGTCTGCCAAGGCAAATGCTGATCTAATGGCCCTCTCCTCAGTGGATGCCATGCAGTTATATGCTGTACTACCGCCTGCTGTCCCAGTTTCCATGTGGGGCTTCCAAAGTAATCTGTTCTTCCCTCATGTCCCAGAAAAAATTTCTTTCCTTATTTTCTAATGCTTTCTGCTATACTTCAATATGCAGCATAACACAAGGTAAAATACTATGGAACTTAATATGGATCTGCACATAGTATAAAGATAAAATAGGCCTTGTGTGAAACAGTCTTGAAAAACTTATGCTATAAAGTAATAAGCCTTGCATCACAATGTCAGAGTTATGGTTGACCACTTCCATTTGAATCATAAGCTTAGATCGGGTAAACCTCATCACTAAGGGTTTTTCATCCAGAAAAAAGGAGGTCATTGTCCCACTATACTCATCCCTCATTAGACCCATTATAGAATACAACGCCCCATATCAAGAAACCTGCAACAACTGGAAAGGCCACAGAAATACTTCACTAAAAGAATCACAGGCCTAAAGCAGATGCCCTATGTTGACTGCCTTAAAAACTCGAGCTATACTCTGTTGCATATAGTCTACTCAGAGGCAATCTCTGCTTAACATACAAGGCCATGTCAAACCCAGAGCTGTTGGACATGCTACACTTAAAGAAATCCCAATCCCTCAGAGCCACACGCTTCAGGGATCTAAACCTTGTCATAACAACAAACATATGCTGGAGGGATAGGTTCCTGACCCAGAGACTCTCCAGACTCTGGGACAGACTGCCCATACATGTCAAGCAGATCTCCTCTTTGGCCCTCTTCAAAAGGAACCTTGACGATTGGATGGGAGAAAGGAAATTCACCCCAGAGATCACGTCAGTCTCCCTGATAGACTGGGGTCCAGGAAGTAAATATTGTGGGAAGAAATAGCCAGGGAATTGTTATGGCTAGGCTTGTATAGGCCCTAGGGCAGATAGCAAAGTACCAACCTATGAACCTATAAAGGGATGCCAAAGGTTCATCTGTAAGGCCAAACAGACCACTGCATAATAATCATACACATACACCAACATGCCATATCTAAAAATATAGTAGTAGTATCGTACAAAAGATCACAACAAATGACAAGAACATATCAAACTGGCAGTATACACATTTCTGGCAGTATATAACAAAGACAATGCATGTGTTCATCTATGTTATGCAAAATAAAAAAAATATTAAATATAATTGCTGTCAAATAATCTTCCAATGACAATGCTCAAGACGATGCACAAAAGCAAAATATTTTAAGGGAAAGTTAACAATTGCAGACAATATGGGATCTGCAGATGGCATCTAAAAGTAATGTCTGAAGATCAAAACTTAACATAGAAAATACAAAATATTTCACAGTTAAAACAATGTTAAAACAGGAAATACATGTACAAATCAACCATTTCAAACAAATCTGGAATTATTTTTCGCACTCTCTCAGTGCCATCAGAAAACAAAATAAAGTTCAATAAATTAGTCTTGCAACTCTTTAAAAAAAGGATGCAATAAAGCTCTATCTGCCGTTATCCTTGTAGCTGGGTTCAAGTCCAACAACCTGTATAAGAGATCATATGCTGCATCAGGAACTCTGTTCCATCCCTTTGCATGCAATAATAGATTGTCTGACTGATAAGGCAGTTGTTCTACTGTGCAAGCACTCTGTACGGTTTCCTTGTCAATGTCCATTGCAGAATACGACTCACTGTTACAAGGAGTTTCAGTTGGTGTTTCATGCCAGTTAAAGGTTCCTCTCAATTTTTCACACAGAGTCCTGAAATTCTGAGCAGGAATATCTTTGCTACATACTATGGATTTGCCTAGAATAAGGGGAAAAAAAAAGTCTTAAGCACAGTTTAAAAATTTTTCACATGTATTTCTTGTATTTTTCAAGCCACATACACAATTAGTATATTCTTGATCACAATCTACTAGAGACCCCCCTTCCCTGATGGGTCCTAGGTTTGTCATTTCTTCTCCAGAAATTGGAATTTAGATTTTTCTGTTAGCAAAATCCCACATTTAGGGACATCTGTGCACCTATGTCAATGTATACTATGACTAACTCACTGGCAACACAATATGTTCCCACAACCAGTTTAACCCACACCACCAGTAAAGCACCTGACTCCATATAAAACGGCACTACTTTAAAAAAGTGATAGAAAAACTGGAAAGGGAGGATATTCCTGACTAACCATGAAAAACATTCTAGTAGATCAACCGCTATAAGATCTACTACAGCTAACATTCCTGGAGGAGTCTTAGCCTGGAAGAATCCTAAGCAGTGCCACCACAACTGAGGTAGCAGAGAGACCATACGAGCACAGAACCCAAATGGCCGAGCCATGGGGTACTGACCTCCAAAGTAATGTTTGAAATAATGCCTGAACAGATGGACCACAGACTTAGTGGCCATGGCACAAATGCTGCATTCAAGACATTCCTGCAGTAAACATTGGAAGAAGCCACTCTAGTGTCATGAGCTTTGACTACAGCATTTGCCAATAGTGGACAGCTGACTAAAGGCAAAAGATAAGTTAATCTATTTAAGAGTGGATACTTCGTAGTGATAGGCCTATTCCTCATCGGTGCAAAGGAAATAAATTATTTTCCTCAAATCATGCACACATTAGGAAACTGATTTGAGATTTTGAAATCCAGTACAAGGGGCCATTTCTTTTGTGGTCTCTACCACTACAAAGAATGGGAGACTGGTGGACTAGGTTAAGGACAATTCAACCACCACCTTCAGGCTGAAACTCAAGTTTGCCTTTATGGGACACACTAGGATTTAGGAAATATCAAAGAATTCCCCTACATAGAAGAGGCTTGAATTTCCAAGATTCACTATGTAAGAAGGAATGAACATGGACAACATTTTCCAAGAAATAATCTTCAATAAGTCCAAACTTGTTGGCTTTGATGTCAAATAAGAAAGCCTTTATACCATGAAGTTCAGATGTTCAGGATGGGAGAGGTTCCTCAACCAAGGACACAGATGCACTACTCCTTTAAAAGTAACTGCATAACTATCTGGTGCTGAATCACAAATCTTGTCTATCACAAGATCATGATATGCAATAATTAAAACACCTCCTCCCACAACTGCAGCTCAACCACATTCTTAGACATGCTAATTTCCAAGGATATTAACAGTAGAATTTCCACTGATCTTTAGTGAAAGCCAACTAGAGTGAACCTATTATTCCACACTAAAAGTCTGCATCCCACCAAGACAAAATATAACATGGTTAAATCCCAGGGATACAGGTTAGCTAGAATAACCACAAAGATGGAACCTTTTTTGAGAAACCTTAAAGGAAAACTCCATCTTAGAACTCAAATAACATTTTTTCATTGCATCTTTGTTTTTGAGCAATTATAACGCCTCAAAATTACTCCAAATGCTTCTTTTACAATTTTAATGCATTTATCTCAAAATGGCGGATGATTGGGCCTACCTTGGTAACGTGATCTTGTTTACTTGCTTTCATCCTTTCTTCCCAGAATACATTTCAAGTCCTCTTTATATGACTCATGCTAGACATAGGAAGTGGTGCCATTTTCTCATGCCATTAAGATTGAATGGCAAGACTGAAGCACAGTCATCTAAACACACCTTCTGTAACAGAGCTGCTTCTATATTTACCAGAGTCTCATTTGTGTCCATCACAGCTTGTTCTATGCTATAAATACCGGTTAGCTACTTGCAGCAAAAGAAAGGAGATAAATAACAGGGTTTTGTAAGAGGAGTCTTTTGTAGTCCAGAAAGATCTGGCAAACCCTTCCCACACACTCATGCTGATGTGTGAAAACTCTCACTGCAGTAAATGATTCTTGCTCTACATTTACAAGTGACGAGTAGTAGGACTATAAACTTAGTCTGTCTGCTACTTCCCAATGCTTTCAGTGGAAGGATTTCTCTCTCGCACGAATGATGCAGACGTAAAATGTGATTTACTAGTTCCTCAATTATTTCTGTCATGTTCACCCTCCTTTTTTCTATTTCATATTTATTTATACTTTGGTAACCAGGAAAGTAAACTGGTCCCAGGACCCTTTTCAGCCACCATTTAGGCTATATTGGCAAAGATAATTATTGAAAGCACTTGGCAATAAAGAAAAAATACTGACAGACACTGACCAAGATTACATGTGCAACACATAGCCAGTGTGTGACAGTGACCAACTAAATCAATGAGCAACATTTACTAGAATGTATACATTATGTAGAAAAAAACAGCAGCGTTGAACTAAACAATTTAATAGTTGAGTGCTTTCATCCGCTGATATAGCAAGACGTTTACACCAGAACCACAATGCACAAATTCAGTTCCATCTAGTCTAGGGCGAGATGGAACTGAATTTGTGCATTGTGATTCTGGTGTAAACGTCTTGCTATATCAGCGGATGAAAGCGCTCAACTACTAAATTGTTTGGGTCAACGCTGCTGTTGTCTTTCTATATATTGGTCATTTGTTTCGTTTTGTGATTTAGAATGTATACATTAATAATGCTTAGCTATACTATGTTGTTCATTGCATGCACACACTGCAAACACAAATATATATATATATATATATATATATATATATATATATATATATATATATATATGTATGTGTGTGTGTGTGCATTTCTGTACATTTGTGTATAAAGAACACGAGTACAAAAGCTTAGAAGTGTATGTGTATATGCATTTAAACATAGCCAAGTACTTCCGATTTCCTTTTCTTAGTGTTTTTAATGCAAGGGCACATAGTAAATGTATGTTTAAGTAAAATCAGCTGTATATTATGGTTGCACTCAACAATGTAAGGACTGACTCAGTCAATGGGAATCTCTTACAATGGATCTGCATCCCCCTCTGGAAGGATGTCACAAAAGCATACAAGACCTTTTTATGAACAGTATATCAGTGCACCTAGTTGATAGGGTTGCCACCTGACTCTTTCTGCAATTCTGGCCTGTGTATGTGAGGGCGGGGGGCTTGAAAATGGAAAGTGCATCGATACTTTTAAAGTATTTTCTGACTTCTCTAAATGTCACAGAAAACGGATATGATATTTAAGTTACCTTAACATATAAACTATTATAAATAACCTTTAAAACTTAGCAATTCAATACTATATTGCTGCTTATGTAAATTTGTCAGAAGAGTTGACAATTGCCTTTAAACCCCGGACTAATCTAATTGCTTTGTTTGCTATGAAAGGGGAATGTTAAGTTCTCCTCCCCTCTGCAATAAAAAGTGGAAAACAGTTCCACAGCTTTATATCCGCTGCTGTGCTCCTGACATTACCAGGATTCATTTCCCATCTTAAGATTGACAGCAGTAACCGACAGGGTGAACTATGCCTATATGTCATGCAAGTGGAGACTTGATTTCTCTGCAAAGTATGTGAGAAGAGGAGTTAAAAAAAGTAGGTGGGCTTTCCCTTCCTTTGCCTCCAATGCAAGGAAATAAGTTTTAAAAAGTACAAGTAGGTTTCGGGTACCTACACAATGGTGGAACCATACTGTAGGGAGAAAAGAAACCTAGCAAATGAGTTAAACTGTATGAGAGGGTGAAGTTTTCCTTTAACAATCTGGAAAAATGATCGTTCAGCAAGGGGATACAAGACCCAAATGTTAAACATTTTTAAATCCATCATCAAGCTTAAAAATACCAATGCACCTACACTAAACCCATTGGAAGAATTTAAGAAATTTGTGCACAATAAGTCAAACGACTACTGTATACTGAACTATACTATGGATTTTCATTGAACCAAGATGATAATCAAGGAAAAGTGGGCCAAAATAACAGAAAACCCTTATCTTGTAGACATTTTGAGCCCCAACTTTTGTATACAGGAAGACTAGAAATATTAGGAGCTTTGTAGAAGGGAAACCTAAACCACAGGAAAGGAACATGAAAAAATGTAAAACAAGCTGTTCATTTTGTGTCTACATTCAAGAGGGAGACTTTTTATTGCCCATATTTAAATAAATGTAAGACTAATGTAAATGGAGACTGCAACTCTATACAAGTTGTTTACAGGGCTAGTTGCAATGGATGTGATGCATTTTATTTGGGAGAGACTATTAATAAACTGAAACAAAGGATTTCAGGTCCATCAGAGATCTGGTCTAAATGTAGAAACAATGCCCTGGCCAGACTCAACTCCACAGAAGACACTCCAAGTTTAAATTTTAAATACTTGACTGCACAGACCTCACTGAACTTGAAGGAGACACTTCAAATACTTTAGAAAAACAAAAACTCATGTGGCACCCAAGCCTGAACTCTTTTAGAAAGCCTGGACTAAAATATTATTGCTCACTGAAAAGTGTACTAGAGCTAAGAAAGTTGCCCCATTGTTTCAGACTGAAGGTGTGAACTTTATTTGCATTTATCAACAATGTTATTAACTATTAATTTTGTAAATGCCATTTTAAAATGTAATATTATGGAAGTGGCTTATTAATTTTGTTTTAGTGGATACATTAGTATACAAATATTTATCTGTTTATAACCATTTTTAAATATTTATTCTAATTATATGTCTATTTTGTACTATTAGAATCAGTGCACATTCATAAGACTCAGTTTTTATACCTATGACTTTTGACAACTATAGGACTGCATCAGAGCAGTATGTGCATATTCCACAGATGTCATGACATTTTATTAATTCTTGTTTACAACTTTTTAGTGCAAACATGGACAGCTTTAATAGCTACACTCATCAGTGAGGGGTTGAATGCTACTTATTTTACCTGGCTCAGATAAATTAACTTCTGATTTTAAAAGGTAGACTAAAGTCCATTTATTTTTTTAAACAAACAGCAGAGCTAGATTCTGTAGAGCACATGCATGATTTCTGTGACCGTTTATTTTTTTTTAGATTGTAATTTTTTAATGCACATCATCAGGAAGGACTTTCAGCAGAACAGACACCAACCACCATACTAGTATCAGAGCCAACACCAGTACCAACACCAAAGTCAGAGTCCCAGGGCCGGTCCCACTTACCAGAAACACGAGGAATACTATCCAGAGGGTACAAGAAGAATTTTAGCACACTCAAACTCCATCCAGGAACCCCAAAGGCAACAGAAGGACCAAACAGTGGACTGGGGTGAGGGAAATGAGGTACCTGGACAATCCAATCTACAGCCCAGGTCCTGGGTCAGATGGAGGAACCAGCCACAGTACTAACTTGTACGCTAATCTGGAACTACTCCAATCAACAACTGTCTGACAATGAAATAAGTGTACTCTCTAAAGGGCTTACCTTTGTACCCAACTGCAGAAGCTATGCAGCCCCATGTACTTTAGACTAAGAGTTGCATCAGAAAACTCAAATTAAAAATACAATTCCATGGCAAGGCTAAGAATTGTGAAAATGAACCCAGTGAAGAGACAATACAGACCCAGCAGCTACTTCCCTCCCTTGCACCAAACACTAGCTGCATTTAAAGTGCAACGTGAATAGACATGAGAAAATTGCTATGGAAACTACCAAAGAAAAAGAAACCTCACACGTGGAGAGAAAAGCATTAACTGAACTGGAACGTAATAAGTCTAATGCACAATGAAGGCTGACAAGGGAGGAGTAATACTAGTGACTAATACTAAAAATTACAATCTGAGAATAGAATAAATGCTGAATGACATGAATTTTTATGAGAATTATACTTTGGACTGAGACTTACAAAGCCATGTCTGACCCAGCTCTGTTAGAAATGCTACATCTAAAGAAATCCCAATCCCTCCGCACCACACGCTCCAGAGACTTCAACCTCATTACCACAATCAACAGAACATGCTGGAGGGACAGGTTCATAACAGAGCGACTGGCCAATGCTCTAGAATAGACTTCCCATGCATGTCAAGCAGAGCACCTCACTAGCCCTCTTCAAGAGGAATCTTGATGAGTGGATGGGAAATGGAAAGTTCACCCCGGGGGGTAACTCCAGTGGCTATACTTGATAGAGGCACTGGGAACTAACGACAGGCGGCACAATGCCAGGGCACTTCTATGGGCTGGTAAAAGCCCCAGGGCCATTAGCCTAGTACACACCTATGAACCTATATGATGACTGGAATACCAACCTTACAGCATTATATGAAGATCATCTGATTACAGACAATCTGTACAATTATTTATGGACCCCCCCCCCTTTACTCGTTTTTTGGAATACTGAAACTTCATAAAAATAAAGATAACCCACCATACAGGCCAGTGGTGGTGGCAAGCAGGGATCCCTTATAGAAACAATGTCCATATACCTAGATTATCTATTGAAACCTCTAGTAGAGAACAGAGCATAAATAAAATATTCTATGGACTTTGAGAAAAATAAAAAACATTGTTGTTGAAGCTAACAGAATCTTGGTAACAATTATATACTGTGCTTCTCACAATTACTGCATAGAACCAGCTGTGGATTCTTTTAAAAGACACCATAATGGTACACTGACGCAGCTAGAAAAGTTAAGCTCATTAATTTGGTACTGGATTTTAAATTCTTTACTTTCAATGGAAAATATTACAAGCAAAAAAGACTGGAATTACAATGGGGTAACAATGCCTACCAGTATAGCCGTGGGCAAGTGGAGAGAGGATTTTGTGCTCACCAACAGAAATTTCATGCAGCATATCTCATGTTATTTGTTTTATCGATATTTTTATTGTATGAAAAGGTTACACTTTTCAGCTACAAGAATTTATCAGGTACCTCAATCTAATGACTACCCTCCTGTACTTCTCTTCCCACAGCTACAGCTCAAACACAGTCTTGGACATGGTAATTTACAAGGACATTAACAGAGCAGAATTTCCACTGCTCTTTACCGAAGAGACTAGAGTGAACTTCTTACACCACAGTAGAAGTCTACATTCCACAAAACAAAATATAAACTGAAGTTGAGGGTGGCCTAATGGTTAAGGTGTTTGCCTTACAAACACAAGGTGCAGGGTTTGAGTCTCACAAGGGATAATTGGCTAGGCTTACAATGGCTCATAAGGGCAGTTAACTTAGTACTAATCTATAAACCCAAGTCCCAGGGATATAGGTTAGCTAGAATAACCACAAAGATGGAACTTTTTCTGAAAACCTTAACAATTTGGAAAACTACTTCTTGGCAAGTGGGTATGAGAACCAAATGCTAAACATTTTTGAACCAATCAGAGCTTAAAAATACCAATGCACCTACACTAAACTGACCCACTGGAAGAATTTAAGAAATCTGTGGAAAATAAATCAAAAGACAGCTGCATACTGAAATATACTATGGATTTTCATTGTATCAAGATCATTATCAAAGAGAACTGGGCCATAATAACAGAAAGCCCTGATCTTGTAGATATTATGAAGCCCAGACTTTTGTATATAGGAATGCTAAAAATATTAGGAGCTTTTGTAGAAGGGAAACCTAAATCACAAGAAAGGAACATAGAAAAAATGTGAAAACTGTTCATTTTGCTTCTACATTCAAGAGGGAGACTTTTTACTGCCCATGTTTACAGAAACTTAAGACTAATGCAGACAGACTGCAACTCTACGCAAATTGTTTACAGGGCTAGCTGCATTTGATATGATGCATTCTATGTCGGACAGACTATTAATAAACTGAAATGAAGGATTTCAGGCCATCTATCCCAGGTCCTATCTAAATGTAGAAACGCCCTGACCAGACACCTTCAACTCAACAGAAGACCATGGGTTTAAATTTCAAATACTTTCACATAGACCTCACTGAACTTGGAGACATCCCAAATACTTTTCTGAAACAAGAACTTGTGGCAACTAAAGCTGAACTCTTTTAGAAAGCCTGGACTAAACTATTATTGCTCACAAAGTGTACTAGAGCTAAGAAAGTTGCCCCAATGTTTACTACACTGAAGGTGTGAACTTCATCTGCATTTATTTGCAATTAATTTTATTAACTACTAATTTTGTAAATGTAATTTTAAACTTTAATATCATGGTAGTGGCTTACTAATCAATTTTCTTTTAGCGGATACATTAATATACAAATATTTGTTTATAACATTTTTTAATATTTAAATGTTTATTCTAATTATATCTTCATTTTTGTACTGTTATTAGAATCAGGGACATTTATACCACACTTTCTCACATTTTTATTATTAGGACTTTTGATTACCATGGAACTGCATTAGAGCAGTATGTGCATGTTCCGCAGATGTCATACACAAGAATTAATAAAATGTCATAACTTAAGTGCAAACATGGACAGCTTTAACAGCTACACATATTAGTGAGGAGTTGAATGCTACTTATTTTAGCTGGCTCAGGCAGATTAACTTTTGAATGTTTTAAATGGTCGACTAATGTTTAAAAAAAAAAGACCAAACAGCAGAGCTTGATTCCAATATAGCACATGGAAGATTTTCATGACAATTTAGCCTTTTTAGGTTGTAATTTTTTAATCCACAGTATTTGAGCATAACTACAAACATACTGAGTATTAGTGAGAGATGTACTAAATGCTTATATTGGCTCTAACATTATAACATTCATAAGTTTTAAACGGGGTTCTGTTTATACATTTTTTCTAGGGTTAGCAGATCTGAGCGAATATCACTACTTTGAGCATGAGCAACAGTTTTTCTGCTAGATTTTTCAAAAAGAGTATATATTTACATATAAATATATTTTATATATATTATAGACTTCGGAGTTTATTTTACTTAAATTCTTTAATAGATTTTTCGTTTGAGATAAATAACTCGTATATATTCAAGTGTTTGGTAGGTATTTATTTAGATTTATTTTTTGTACTAGTTTATTAAATACATATTTTCACCCAACAAAATGTAGCGTTAGATATTTAATTTTTAGTTGCTTTTCCCACTTGACACAAACCTGAAGTTCTAATAGACAAACGATCCATGTTAAAAACGTTTCTGAATGTTGATAAAAAAAACTTAAGGAATTCTGAATACTTGTGTTACCTTGTTCTTTTTTGATACTACAATGAAATGCTTTCAGGAAGTTTTAGCAATTAATGCGTAATTTTTAGTTTAACCTTTAGTTTAGTTTAATATACTCTGGAATCACAGAGCCTGAATTAGGGTAGCACTGTGTTGAATATCACACTGGCATATGGAGTGAAGGGGTATTTAACAAGTAAACATGCTAATTGTCTTTTACAGCACAGCTACCCTAGTAAACCACTCCCATGCTTTTAAATAGGTACATAAATGGAATGGAAAATTTCTACACTTTATTCTTTTTTTTCCCCCAACTATTATTTGGATCGCTTGTGTTTTTAATAAAGAAGACTAGATTTGAACTAGCTTGTACTTCCCTACTTTCCAAAGTATAAATCCACCAAGAAAGTGTATTTCTACCATCTATTAGGTGGGATATTCACAGCATGGGTTTTATTAGATGCATGGACTCTAGGTAATCTTAGATCTTCACACACAAAAGTTCCCTCGTTTTTGGACCCAGTATATTGACGTACTGGGTTTGAGAGACTGTGGGAAAGCATGAAGACTTGTTTGTTTCAAAAACATATACTCTCCAACCATATAACTGAGAGAATTCATTGTGTTTGAGACGTCAAAATCACTTGCGGGTGATAGGAACTATCGACCTATTAGCGTGACGAGCCTGGTCTGCAAGGCCATGGAACGTATCATGGAACTCAGACATCAGTAACATCCAAACTCTGGATCCCACCCAGTTCGGGTTTGTGAAAGGCAGATCATGCCTCCTGAACCTGATCGGCTTCTTTGAGGCAGTCACCAAAGCCGTGGGCGAGGGTAAGGTAGTTCACACAGCCTATCTTGACCTCGCCAAGGCTTGACACCATTCCCCATTCTGGAATTATAGCTAAACTCACTAAACTAGGTATAAATCCCCATGTCACAAGATGGGTTGCCAACTGGCTCACTGACAGAACCCACACTGTAAAAGTTGCAGACTCCAAATCTGACCTCAAAGCAGTCACAAGTGGAGTACCACAGGGTTCCATCCTGGGACCTCTCCCGTTTGGTATCTACTACTCTAAGTACAGGCTAGCACAGAAGACATAAGGCTAATGAAGTTCGCAGATTACTGCAAACTAGGAGCCATAGTCAAGTCCCCAAATGATGTGGACATCGTACAGAAGGGCCTCACAGACAGATGCCTGGTGTCAAAGCCATGGCCTCAAGCTCATTGCCAAAAAGTGCAGTGTCATCCCCTTTGGTAAAAACTCTGTACCCATGAACTACCACAGGCAGCAATCTACTTAACACCGAATGCGTGATGAGACCTTGGGACCCAGGTGGACAGTAGTCTCTCCTTTGATAGGCACATCGCCACAGTAGTCAGGAACTCCTCCTTCGTGGCACACCTCATCATAAAAGGGTTCTCATCCAGGAAAAAAGATGTCATTGTTCCCCCTCTACTAGTCATTCATTAGACCCATTGTAGAGTACAACGCCCCTTTTGGAATATACCTCAAGACATCTGCAGCAGCTGGAAAGGCCACAGAAGTACCTTAGAAAGAGGATTTACTGGCCTCAAACAAATGCCCTACACTGACTGCCTCACAAAACTCCAGCTTTACTCCGTAGCATATCGCCTACTCCGAGGTGATCTCTGCCTAACATATAAAGCTAAGTCAAACCCAGAGCTGTTGGACATGCTACACCTAAAGAAATCCCAATCCCTCTGAGCTACAAGCTCTAGGGACCTAAACCTGGTCACCACAATAAACAGGACATGCTGGAGGGATAGATTCCTGTTCCCAGAGACTTCCTATACTCTGGAACAAGCTACCCATCTATGTCAAGCAAAATTCTTCATTAGCACTCAAGAAAAATCTTGATGAGTGGATGGGAAATAGGAAATACACCCAGGGGATCACTTGTCTCTGCTGGACAGTGGCACAGGAAATTAACTTTCTTGGGTGGCGTAAGCTATGGAACCTTGCTGGCTAGGCTTGCGTAGGCCCTTGGGCCGATAGCCTAGTACCTACCTATGAACCCTAGAGAAACTCAGAACTGTTCCCACTTGGAGGCAAGAGCCTGCCAAGGGATGGCTTTCTGACAGTGGCAACTTAGTAATGGAGTAAGGGGTTAAATTCTGCACAGCTTTCCCATTTTGTAAGGATTTAAAGAGATTCACAGCTGCAGGACCAAACAGATATTGTTTATACAGAGGGGAATCCAGGAGTTTGGCCTTGACATCCTCCAGTAAAGCCTAGAGTCTTAACCAGGAATACATGCATATAACAGACCCTGAAGCAGATGCCCTTGAAGATGCACCTGCAGAATCATAACCTCACTTAACACTGCCTAGCTACCCGACAGGCAGAGTTGACCAAAGTCAGAGCAGAATACTTATCGGATTCTGGCACAGCACTGATTACATCACCAAGATTAAATAAGACAAAGAAAGGGAAATCACAGCCAAGCCATAGGAAAGTTTTTTTAATAAAGAAAATTGAGCAGCAGGAGGCTGAGATTTGGGGTTCAAGGAAGCATTAGTGACGGTATCCAAAAGGACCTCCAGGACAGTGGAGTGGGGGATGCGGTGTGTGGCTGAGGGTTTAGGAGCATCCATGTGCAGGAGATCATAGTATACCTGTTGTGCATCTGTGACCCTAGTGCCTTACCATTTAAAATGTTGCATCATTTTGACCATGTATCTCTGAAAGAGCTACTCCAAAGGAGATAAGATGTGGTCATCATAAGAAGATGCAGGAAAATTGATGTGGGATGAATACACTAGAGAATAATCTGTTTAGGACTCAAGCTGCTTAAGCTTCTTTGATAGTGGCTGGATGGTAGGGCAGAAAGATTCAGAAAATGTGCAGCGTGCAAGTTCTTTGAGCCTTTGGTTGTCTAAATAAATCTTTAAGGAAGAGAGACAGCTGCAGAGGGGTCTTTAGGATGAAGGACTACAATAGTTTGTAGTTATGCTCAGCACCTAGGCAAAAATGACACTTTAGGTGGTAATCCCCATGAGGAATTTGGCTCCCACAGTCCCAATTCCCTTTTTGTACAACATGTACAAAAGTTAGAAGAAGCAATTAGAAAAGAGAGAGTCCTCAACATGGTACTTACCATCACAAAGGCTATGAAGCTCTAGTAGTTGCACATTTCACAGACTAAAGCGAAAGTAGTTCTGCTTTCTGGCTAGCAGCAATGAAGTTCCGAGGTAATATTCACTTGTTAGTCCCTTATATATCTCAAACTTTTGGATTTAGGTCAATTTTGGACATATGACACGAGAGGAAGACGTGCAGGTTTTTATATGCTGGTTAGATGTAAGGTTATTTTTGGCAGGATATCCCATCTGTCAGTAATACTACAACAGAGATCTTGGAAAAACATGAAGAGTTGATCATGTGATTACTGGCTCAACACATCAAGTGACTATCATAAGGAGTACTTCTTGAGCTATAGTTTAAGGACACTGGAATAGGTATGGTAGTTATTCTACAAAAGATGAGCTTGCTAAAAATTTAACATATGCAAGGCAGATGGAAGGAGGTACAGAGGAAAACTGTGGTGCCATTTTACCTGTGCAGCACAGATGCTATGAAATTGTAGATAAACTGGCACATATGGTCAAATGGTTTACACACATAAGCCTGCAAGGCAAAGCTAGACGATGTAATGATGAAATGCAAGATTAATTGGAGTCCCTGAAGAATAACTTGATTGTTTGGATTTTATGAAGTAGAAAGTGGTTCCAAAGAGTCAATGGATTTTGCAAAGGTTCATAATTTACCTCGGACTGTTGGAAAAAGTCACAGGGAAGCCTTATGCAATACTGGTAGTCGGTAATTTGTTATGGGAAGGAACAGATGGTTTGGGAGATTTGAGCTACTAAATGAAATCTGGTCAGCTGGGTCATATTCTGGTCTTTATGCTACGATACTAGGTTTCAGTTCTTTGTGTGAACTGTGGAAAAGGTTCACTATGTTGCTTCTGAAAAGAATGTTTGTATTATTACTTGCTTCAAATATAGAAAAGTTTAGCTTGGCCATACTTGAGTTACAAGGTTTTAAATGCAATACAAAACCAGGCCTATTTGAAAATTTGACAAATTAGAACATCTACTGCTGTGGCTGTGATGGGGAGGGAATTGCATTTTGTTTTTGGTCAGTATCAAGGCTGATGTGATGTCTGATGAGTGTTGAAAATAGTGATTGATGGCAAGTGTAAGGTGGATGTGTATGGAGATACACAAGTGTGCCTCCTTTGAGCAGAATGGTCATACTCCTGTTGAGACGATATTGTTGCACGTTTAATACAATTGAGTCCATGGTGGTAGGCATTTGTGAAGGCATACCTATGGCTAACTCTGTTATTTTTTAAATGGCCTGACAGAAGGAATAAATACTGGAGACTTGGTGAGCAATGACAACTCACTGGGTTCCCTACCAATGAACAAGATTACAGGGGTATGAAAGAGCAAATTTTAAATGATTACCACAGGTTCATAGGCAAGCATTAGGCTAGCTACCATTGTGGGTCATTTTAAGCCTAGCCAATTTCCTTTTCAAGAGTGAGAACCAAACCCTGTACCTTGGCTCTGGGAGGTAAACACCTTGATCATTACACCAAGCCTCATCCTCAAAACTATTTCATAGGTTTATAGGCAAGTACTAGGCTAGTTGCCCTTGTGGGTCACTTTATACCTAGCCAATTTCCCGCAAATGTGAGGATCAACCACTGCACCTTCTGTCCGCAAGGTTAACACCTTAACCATTATGCCAACCCACAAAAGAAAACTTCCCGTGGCTGCACCAAAATCAGACTGCAATTTCAACCCCTTTCTTGGACTCTCATAATACGTGTGGTGTGTGCTACACTTCTAAGGGAAAATATATACCACAGACTAATATAGTGTAATTTATTAAAACAGATAATTTGGACAACAGCTGCCTCAGGGGTATTTGCTAGGATGAAAACAAAGACCAAAAATCATTGTGTTTTACAAGGTCATTCTGCTTCAGAGACGCAGTTACATTAAGAATGGCTTTCTGTATTTTGTATCTGGCCACACAGCTTGGTGAATTTTAAGTCAAATACATGTAAAGCCTATAGTGTTGAAGGTTATATTTAAGACTGAATTATTGACAGCATATTAAAGCTAAGGGTATAATTCAATACTCGATGGCTAGTCAGTTAAATTTTCAGCATTTTCTGTTATGATTATACTGGTGGTACAAGGCAATGGTAGAGATATGTTGGGATCACGTCTGTATTACAGAACTGTGCGTTTAATATGTTATTTTATTTTTTCCCTGTTTATGCAAATTAGGGGTGTACTGCATACTAATGATGAAGAAAGCTAGTGTGAACTAGGATGGAAATTACTTGATAGCCAAAGCTAACATTTTTCTCAAGGTACAGGGCCATCTGGGTGGATGCACAGAAAGCCAGCTTGTACTTGACAGCAACAGGTGAGATATTACAGAAGACTCCCTCTTATCTGTCCTCTCTAACTGGCCATCAAATTTCTGCCACAGCCCTAGCAAAAGGCAATGGAGAACACTTCCCCTTCTCTGGGCTAAATAATGAGACATTTGAGATTTAGATTTCATATTCATTAGAAAAATGGATACCAACATAAATCCTGTTATTCTAGCCAATTTATAACCTATAAATGCTATTTTGTATTCCTCTCTCATTAACCAGCGATTCGTTTATAGGTTCATGGGTAGGTACTAGGCTATCAGGCCTACGTAAGCCTAGCCAGCAAGGTTCCATAGCTTACGCCACCCAAGAAAGTTATTTTCCTATGAAACTGTCGAGCAGACACAGAAGTGATCCCCGGGGTGTATTTCCTATTTCCCATCCACTCAAGATTTTTCTTGAAGAGTGCTAATGAAGACCTTTGCTTGACATACATGGGTAGCTTGTTCCAGAGTATAGGAAGTCTCTGGGACAGGAATCTCCCTCCAGTGTGTCCCTGTTTATTGTGGTGACAAGGTTTAGGTCCCTAGAGCGTTTAGGTCCCTAGAGCGTGTAGCTCGGAGGGATTGGGATTTCTTTAGGTGTAGCATGTCCAACAGCTCTGGGTTTGACATAGCCTAAGGTCCAGTGGCAGTGAGACCGCATAAATAGGAGTCTATTGTATATTGCTTGTTAAATGGGATAGGAAGCCACAGATTTAAACGTTAAGGCTACTACCATGCAACACAACACTAGTTTTCTTTTTATCGAAAACATTATAATTGATTTACTCTACTGGGAGAAATGCTGTTAGGAAATTTGTGTACGATGAATATTTGAAAATGTTTAAAGTCAGTCATATCAAGATGTTGGTCAAAAGTGAGTCGATCTAGTGTTATCTAATGCCTCACACATTTCAGACAGTGTGACCAAAATTTGAGGGGCAGGTGCCAGAGAACTCTTATCTGGTTTGAACATGCTTGCAATTTCATCAGAAGAGGCCTTATTAATGCAAAACAAAACTAAACTCACCATCTGCTTCAGAATGGGTCAGGACAGTTGGGGATTAAACAGCAGAAGCATCAACACTTGGGACATAGGACAAAAGCGTGAACCTTAATGGGTCTGATGGACATTTGTGGTATTCTAAGGCCTTGTGATCTCTGCACCTCTGGTGTTCTTAATCCGGATTTTCTTGGACTGCTCCAGTTTCCCCATTTTCTCAGCTGCAGACCATTGGTGGAACTTCTCTGCAGGTATGGCTCACATGAATCAGGGCCTTATATATATTATATTTATACACAGACAATGCTCACAAGAGAAAGTACAGCTATGTAAGAACTTACTATAGCAGTATCCTAATCCTACTTTTCACGGTTGCAGATTACTAACAAGGATAACTGCTCAGAATATTGGATTCTGGCCACAGCTACCTTAACAGGTTGGGATACCAGTTCAGTGCTTCATGGAGTCTACTGTCACTTTTCAGTGCTGCAATATTCCTTACAAAAAGGTAATCATGCAGAGGATAGCTACACGACTAGACAGCATACCAAAGCCATAGGCCATTCCATGTGTAGTATTGCCAGATGCATGTCCTATGTCCAAGGAGTAAAGCACATTAGTGTCATATGAGCGCCAAATCCTCAGAACTGAACAGAAGAATCAGAGCAACCCAAAAGAAAAACAGTACATATACATCCAAAAAGGGGAGAAAGAAAAAACTCTTAGGCAAAAGGGTAACAAAAACCTGGAACAGGGGGATGGAGAGAGGGACATAAAACTGCAATAGTAAATACTGTTATGGTAAGATTTTACACAACTGTACTATGTCCTTCCTTATTACTGTTGCAGCATTCCTTACAAAAAAGGAGTGCACTAAAGAAGGTGGGGGAGGAGGGAGCAGCAGTAACAGAAGACCCCTACAAAAACTCAAGGAGGATGGATATGGCATAACCTACCCCAGCACCAAGAACCACATCCAACTTGTATTGCTTAATAAAAGAATGTACAGAAGACCAAGCAGTAGGTTCCAAAATGGATGGCTAGGCTTAAAAAGGCCCTTGTGGTCATTAGCCTAGTAAATACATATGACTAAGCAACAAGAGCCTTGAAAAAAGCTGAAGAAAATGTCATTACCATAGTAGAATGCGCACAGACAAAAAAAAAGGAAAGCTGCCTCCATGAAAAGAAATTCAAGAGGAGATGGTTAGCTTAGACATTTCTTGGCATAAAAATTTGCAAAGCTGCTCAGGTTTTTTTTAATATCCTTAACTTCATTTAAATATCCAAGCTGTCTATTTAAACCCAAAGAATGCAGAATCCTCTCACTATTTTGAGGAGAGGAAAAAAGGAAGGAACATGAATAGTCATTAGACTCATTGACCACTTTAGACATGAAAGAATGACTGGTCCGAAGAGGCACGCGCGGGGGTGGCGACTTGGCAGAAGTCAGGTCAACCAGGAAGTCTTTCAGGTACACAACTGAAAAGTAGAAGAGAACACTTGGCCAAAAGGCAGCTGGGTCAGTTTCCCAAACAAAATATCCCAAGGAGGAGGAGGAACTGGCTTTCTTGGAGGCCTAGTACGAAATCCGCCTTTTAAAAATTGTTTAACCTCAAAGCTAGAGGAAAGTGGAGGATTCAAAGGTAGACAAGCAGAAATGGCTGACAGATGAGCTTTAATAGATAAGTATGCCAGGCTAAAAAAGAGGGTCCTGTTCAGGTTTGTGACACCAGACAGAAAATCTCTTCCATTAAGCAACACAAGATTTTCTAGTAGTGGGTGTTCTGGCCTGCAAAACTCAAAAGCATGTCCTCAGAAAACTAGTGTCAAAAAGGAATTGAACCCCATCGCCCAGAGAGATGACTGTAGGGAAAGAAGATGACAGCAAATGAGAGAGCCCTTGCTCAGTGTGAGGAGTTTCCATCTGGTCATCTAACTAGTGGCGACCATACCAGGCTAGGTGAAAGAGAAAGGGAAACCAGTATCTCGACCAAAAGGAAATCACCAGCAAGATTTTTGGGACTGTCCCACATGATCTTGTATAGTACCCTTGGCAACAGGAGTGAGGGATGATCATACAGGAGCATCCCTTTCCAAGAAAAAGAAACGAGAAAAACTTTCAAAGCCACAGAACTTGGCACTTTGGAACAGACCTTGGGAAGCTGTCTGTTCAGATGGGAGGCAAAAAGATCTACTCTAGAATACCCCACCAATAAACAATGTCCAGGAAGGCCTCCCTTTGAAGCATCTGCTCATTAAGACCTGTTCTGGACATGCTCAAACTATGCCACCAGACTGTACTCTATGGGAATATAAACCACCAGAAGAGTTATTTGATGGTGGATAGCAAAATCTTGGACTATGATGGCCAGCCTAAGATGGTAAGACTTTGTTCTCACACTGCTTATGTACAATGGCAATATTCTGTAAAAATCCTGAGGGGCTCCTGCAGCCCAAAGAGAATGCAAAGACTGAAGTCCTAAAAGCAGATCTCCTTGGCGTTATCATTTTTGTTGGGGAGACCAGACCACTTGAGCCTTCACATTGTCTGAAGAATCCCGCCAACCCAGGTCTGAAGCATCTGAAAACAGTTCGGGGGGGCTTAAATGCAAGACCTGGATTCAGAGAAATCGGAAGAGTCTACCTTATAAGCTCCTGTCTTAGACAAGGCAAGTGAGGGGCAGGAAAGTCCAGAAGATGAAAATACTGCAGGCAAAGGTTTTGAGGTACCACTGAAACTTATACACATGCAGCCTGGCCAAAGGAATTACAGGAATGATGGAGGTCAAACAGGAGGGCTCGAAGAAACTCTCTTGCAAGTATCACCTGTGAAGAGGAGGAGACTGGAAGAAAGTAGGCAGAGAGATGATCTTGGGAGGAGGAAGAAAAGTAATCATTGAAAGGGTCTGAATCCTGCATCCCAAGTCTGGTTCTATGAAAGTGTTAGAATCAACTTTTTGAGACGGAGTATGAAACTCACACTGCACAAGTAGCATGTTAAATATGAGATCTTGCAGAAGCAGTGTTTGAGAGCGGGCTTGAATAAGCAGGTCTCCCAGATTGGGGACTTCAGATATTTCAGTGTCTGCAAAAGGATATGACCTAAGCGAAACACTTTGCCATGACTCTCAGAGCTGTAGAAAGACCAAAAGACAAAGCAGGGAACTGATAACATGAGGAAGAAATGGTCCATAAATACTTCCTGAAGAGAGAGTGAATAGGAATGTGGAGATAGCCATCTATCAGGACCAGAGATACCAGAATGGCTTAAGGAAGCAGAAGAGGAAACAGTGAAAGTCAACATTTTGAAAGAGACACTTAGAAATGTGATAAGGAGAAAGAGATAGTACAGTTTTGTATCTACCATAAATGTAGATGTCCGATAGATATGCAACTGCAGTCATAACATATGGGTTGTCCTGCCTCAGGCAGCCCTCGGTCGGCCGGATTCCAAAGTCTGGGTCCGGCGTCGGCTGGTGTCGCCTCCTCTCCGACGTCAGAACGGCTGGAGTATAAAGGCATCGGCCGACGCCATCTTCTTCAGTGTTTCTTGCCCCAGATGCCAGGTGCCCTCCTAGGAAGGCTAAATTTGCTGAATGGATAAAGAATTCCAGACATGCACAACAGTAATAAACAGATACACCATAGAGATACCCCCAGCTAATAGGAATAGGGGTAGTGGACCCATAAAGAAGGTTGCAGAGGGGTAGGAGGGTGGGAGAATCCGACTGCAGTTGCATATCTATCGGACATCTACATTTATGGTAGGTACAAAACTGTACTATGTCCTTCAAGAATGCAACTGCAGTCATAACATATGGGTTGAATACCATAGCCAAGCTGGGGTGGTTGGAACTAAGAAAGTGATGGTGTAGCTAAAATGCCCTGCAGGACTGCCGAAGCAAAGCCTGCTCGGGATCTGGAGTATAAAGGCAGGTTGTAGTGCTTGGTAAATGTATGCACGGAGCTCCATGTAGCAGCCTCTAGAATGTCCTTTGTAGCCACTCCTCTTAGGAAAGCTGTGGATGTGGCTATAGGTCTGGTGGAGTGTGGCCTAATATTGGCTGGCACACCTTTTCCATGAAAGGAATAGCAGAATCTGATGCAGTGTCCAATCCATTTGGAAATTGTTTGTTTGGAGATTGCTTTTCCTTGTACTCCAGCAGCATAGGCTACAAGCAGTTGGTCAGACTTTCTGGTGGCCTTAGTTCTGTCCAAGTAGTAGCGTAGTTGCCTGTATGTCCAAAGTATGCAGCAGTGCTTCCCCCCTGTTTTGAGGATTGGGGAAGAAAGCAGGCAGGTGAATGGCTTGATTTAGAGACACCCTGGAAATTACTTTTGGCATGAATGAAGGATTGGTTCTTAGAGAGACTCTGTCCTGATGAAAAATGAGAAAAGGAGGTACTGCCATGAGTGCCTGTATCTCAGAGACTCTTCTTGCTGATGTGATTGCCAATAGGAAAACCGTTTTCCATGAGAGAAATTGCATTTCTGAAGTTGCTGCTGGTTCAAAGGGAGGAAGAGTTAATTTTTCCAAGACGAAGTTGAGGTCCCGTGCAAGTACTGGCGGTTTCCTGGGAGGTTTGATATTCTTTATCCCCATGTGAAAACACAGGTGGATCACAATTGTATTTTGCTGAGATTGCTGAGGCATGCATCTTTATGGAAGAATATGAGAGACCAGTATGAAACATTTCTGCCAAGTATTCCAATATCTGAGGTATACTCAATACTGTTGTATCCTGACCCCTGTTAGCATTCCAGATGATGAATCTCTTCCACTTGGCTGAATAGGTTTTTCTGGTGGAAGGTCTGCGTGCTTCCAGTAAGATCTCTTGAACTTTTTTGGAAAGAGATATCGGAAGGAGTTCTGGTAACCTCCAGGCTGTCAGATGCAATATTTTCAGGTTTTGATGAACCATCCTGTAATTGTGTTGTGTTAGAAGCAGAGGCCATAGGGGCAGAGGCCACGGTTTGGTCAGAGTTATGCTCAACAGCAATGGGTACCAGTGCTGCCTTGGCCAGTCTGGAGCTATCAAAATGCCTGTTGGTTGTTCTGCTTTGATCTTCAGTATCACCTTGGTCAGCAGTGGTAGAGGAGGGAATGCATAAATTGTTAGGGACTTCCAGCTGAAGGAGAGAACATCCGTTTTCCAGGCTAGAGGATGGTGGGTCCTTGTACAGAACTTTTCCAGGTGATGATTCATGTGAGAAGCAAAGATCTATGTCCGGTCTTCCCCATGTCCTTGTTATTTGTGAGAAAATGTGAGGATGCAGCATCCATTCGTGTGGATCCAAGAAATTTCTGCTCAGCTTGTCCGCCAGTACATTGTCCTTGCCTGGCACAAACTGGGATTGCAGATGTATCTTCAGACTTGGGGATTTTTCCCAGAGAATCATTGTTAGTCTGCAGAGGGGATAAGAATGAGTGCCTCCCTGCTTGTTTATATACCACATAACAGGGGTGTTCTGTCCTCATTAGCAAATGTCCTTGTTGAAGTGATTTCTCGAAAGTCTCGATTGCATGCATCACTGCCAATATCTCTTTTTGGTGTATGTGCAGATGCCTTTCCCTTGGTGCCCATTGACCTTGAATGCATCTGCCCTCCATGTGTGCCCCCCCATCCATGGTCTGAGGCGTCTGTTGTAATGATTTGACCTGCTTGAGGTTTGTTGAAAGACATGCCTTTAACTGACTTGCTTGAAACCCATCCACAAAAATTCTCTTTGCAGACATGGAATGAGTGGGATTACGTCCTCTAGGCTTTGGCTGTGTTGGGACCATAAGCTTTTTAAGTACCATTGCAGCTTTCTCATATGAAGTCTTGCCAAAGGTATCAGAAGAATGCAAGATGCCATGAACCCCAGGGCCTGCAGGATTTTCCTTGCAGTCAGCTGGGAGAGCTTTGCTAGGCCTTTGAAGTACTCTGGTAACTGCTGTTGTTTTTCCTCTGAGAAGCCATCTGTGTTTGTGTCCAGTTTGGCTCCTAGGAAAATAATCTGTTGGGATGGCAGAAGTCTTGATTTCTGAATGTTGACTGTGTATCCCAAGGCATGTAGTAATTGAATGACATAGTCCAAGTTTGCTATCAAGGTTTGCTTGTTGTCTGCTTGTATGAGGCAGTCGTCCAGGTAGGGGTATATTTGAATCCCCTGGAGGCTGCAGTGTGCCACTACTGATGCCAGGCATTTCATGAACACTCTGGGCGCAGTAGATAAGCCAAACTGCAATGCTGAGAATTGATAATACTCTGTCCCTGCAAGAAATCTGAGGTATCTTCTGCAGCTTTGTCTGATTGTGACATGCAGGTATGCCTCCTTGAGGTCCAGAGTGACCAGCCAAGACCCCTTGCCCAGCATGGGAAGGAGTTGCTGCAACGTCAGCATTTTGAACTTTGGCACAATGAGAAGTATTTAGAGTAGACAAGTCCAGTATAGGTCTCCATTTGTTTTCCTTTCTTGGAACAAGGAACAGTCTTGAATAAAATCCCTGGCCTTGTTCCTGTGGAGGGACCTTTTCTATTGCTTTTATATTTAACAGCTTTGAAACTTGAATGAGTGCCTCTGCCCTTTGATGAAGTGGCAGGTTTGGCATGCCTTGTCTTATTGGTAAAGTATGGAAGTGGAATCTGTAACCTTTGTCTATTAAATCCAGAATCCAGTTGTCCTTGGTTAAGATATGCCAGTTTTTTGAGAATAAGGATAATTTTCCGCCCAGAGGTGCTTCTCTTTGAGCCTTTGTAGACGGTATGAAAGTCAAGTCGTTGTGGTTGTCCTTGTGGTGCAGCTGCACTGCCTGCGCCACTTCTTTGATTTGGTGGTTGCCATTGGCGGCCCTGCAGGAGCCTCGGTATTGCCCTCTACCTCAGGCACACCTGTTTTCCCCTTTGAAACTTGTCAGTGTCTGGAAAGGACCAATTCTTTGAAGGCCAATTCCTGCTGAATCTGGGTGGCTGAACCTGGAGGAAACCTTTGACTGTCTGTACTGATTTAGCTTTTTCCTCAATGGACTTCAACACATCTTGTGCATTAGCACCAAAAAGCTTCTGTTTTTCCAGAGGTGCATCAAGTAACTTTACTTTAACATGGTCTGGCAGTGGCGGTTCTTTTAACCAAGCATGTCTACGTATAACAGCCCCAGTCATAGCTGCCCTACATGAAGCCTCCAATGCATCATAACCACACTGAAGAAAATGATTGCTAACCTGCTGAGTGTTATGTACTAGATCCTGCAATGCCTTTCTATCAATAGGCTCAGGAGAGGCTAGCTTTTTCTGTAAATTGTCCAGTAAAAAATCCTGGTACTGAAACATATGAAAAAGGCAGTTAAGTGACCTCATGGCCAAGGTGGTAGAGGTATAAACTTTTTTACCCCATCTCTCCAGGGACCTAGCTTCCCTATCCGCTGGCAGTGGATTCTTGGCTGTGGAAGTAGCCACTCCCTTGGGGCCCTGTGAAATAGTTTCTAGATCCACATAATGGGCCTTAAAGAGATGTTTGTGGGTGTCAGGGACCCTATAATATCTGTCTGGCTTGACAGGAGCAGGAGGGAGAGAATCAGGGTTAGCACTGGAGTCGGAGAAAACATCATCCAGGACATCCATAACTGGAGGGATAGCTAAAGGTCTGTGCTAGGGTAGCTTGAGGAAGGTACGTAGCCTTTTTCTGGAATCAGAGAATTCCTGACCCTGCCATTTAAAATGCTCCCTCATACAGTGTAGGACTTCACTGAACGAAAAATCCTCTGAAGGAGAGGCAGAGGGAATTGATTCCTCAGCATCAGAGTCCTCACAGGCCTGGAAGGATTCTTCTTGGGAACCTGAAGGCTCAGAATCCCCAGAGGCTTCATCTGAAGAGAGGTTGTCGGCCTGCTCAGTTCTGGGCCTTTTCTCTGCAGGCGCTGAGAACCTCTGTCTGGATGAGGCTGAGACCCCCTGATAAGAGAAATAAGATCTGCAGCAAGAGACATGATCTGTTTATCAGAAGGGGCCTGGGCTTTAGGATGGGCCTTGGCCTGGCTGGCGGCCTTAGCACGTGCAAAGGCCTTGATGGACATGGATACAGGAGGCCTAGCTGCCCCACGTGCAGGGGTAACCTTGTCCACAGGAATGGTGTCGGGTAGATCCAGAAAGTACAGTTTTGTACCTACCATAAATGTAGATGTTCGAGGATCCACATTGCTGCAGTCCTAACTATTGGGTAGTCCGCTGTCCAGTCGGCCCGAATACCAGAGGGTCAGGGCGCATAAGACTGACGCCAGTACGTCAGGGTACTAATGCGCATGACCGACGCCATATCCTCAGTCTTTTCTTGCCCCAGATGTCAGAAGACCCTAAAAAGACAAGGCCCAACATACCTGCACCAAAATATGTACAATAGATACAAAGTATATACAAAATATCAGCATATAACCTCACCTACACAACCACCCCTAAACACAGAGGGAAGGAGGGAGGTAAATTGGACTGCAGCAATGTGGATCCTCGAACATCTACATTTATGGTAGGTACAAAACTGTACTATGTTCTTCGCTCCACATTGCTGCAGTCCTAACTATTGGGTAGAATCCCAAAGCAGAGGTAAGGGAGGCTGGCAAATCATAAAGAAGCAGGAGCTGACAACATGCCTTGCAAAATAGCTGTGGCAAAACCAGCCCTAGACTTAGAGTAGAGAGGAAGGTGATAATGCTTAGAGAAAGTATGCACTGAACTCCAAGTAGCTGCTTCCAAAATATCCTTAGTTGCCACCCCCCTTAGAAATGCTGTTGAAGTGGCAGTAGCCCTAGTGGAATGAGGCCTAATCCCAGCTGGAATCTCCTTGCCATGATGGGAATAACAAAATGCAATGCAAAACCCAATCCACCTAGAAATAGTTTGTTTTGACACAGGCTTGCCCTGAACTCAAAGCAAAAGAAACAAACAACTGCTGAGACTGCCTAAAATCCTTAGTCCTGCTCAAATAATAACGCAATTGCCTGTGCACATCTAAAGTGTGCAAAATCTTTTCCCCTTTATTTTGGGGATCTGCATAAAAAGTAGGCAAATGAATAGTTTGGTTTAAAGCCACACTAGAAACCACCTTAGGCATAAAGGAAGGATTAGTACGTAATGATACCCTATCCTTATGAAAATCAAAAAGGCTCAACCGCCATAAGGGCCTGTAACTCAGAAACCCTTCTTGCAGAAGTAATAGCCAACAAAAAAGCAGTCTTCCATGACAAGTATTTCAGTTCAGCAGTAGCTGCAGGCTCAAAAGGTTGTAGAGTAAGTTTCTCCAACACAAAATTGAGATCCCAAGCAGGAGTAGGAGCTCTACGTGGGGGTCGATATTCTTTGCCCTCTAAGAAATTGCTTGCACAAAGGATGTGAAAACAATGGTGGGTCACAATCATAGTGAGCTGAAATTGCTGCAGCATGACTCTTAATGGAAGAGAAAGACAAACCTTTGTCCAATAACTCAGTAAGATATTGAAGAGCCACACTCAAATTAGGCTCTGAAATCTCCAAATTCTTTGCTGCAGTCCAAAATAAAATCTCTTCCATTTTTCCACTTTCCTTGTACTAGGTCTTCTGGCTTCCATAATCACATTTAAAACTTGTTGAGGAAGTTGAGACCTGCTGTCTTTCAAAACAGAATATGCCAGGCTGTTAGATGAAGAGAGTGAAGCTTGACATTGAGCAGACGACCTTCCTTCTGAGACAACAGATGTGGAATCAAGGGTAAAGGCCATGGAGGCTTCTTTACCAGACTCCTCAGTAATGGGTACCAGTGCTGCGAGGCCAATCTGGAGCTATTAAAATCATCCTTGGCTTGTCTTGTCTGACCTTTAGAAGCACCTTTGGAAGAAGAGGCAGAGGTGGAAACGCATACACATGAAGATTTTTCCAACTGAAAGAAAGAGCATCCACTTTCCAAGCTGTGTGATGAAACCTCTTTGTGCAAAACTTTGGCAGCTGGTGGTTCAGTGGAGAAGCGAACAGATCTATGTCTGGAGTTCCCCAGGACACTGTCAACTTTGAAATACATGAAGATTCAGTTTGCACACGTGGGGAACCATGATTTGACTGCTTAACACAACTGCTAAGGAGTTCTGTGCCACCGGCAGAAACCTTGCCTGAAGAGTTAGGTGCAAGCTGAGCAGTCTCCCATAAAATCATTGCTTGCCTGCACAATGGGTAAGAATGTGTTCCCCTTGTTTGTTGATGTACCACATGACAGTTGTGTTGTCTGTTAGAATCAACACCTGCCCTGGAAGAAGTAACTCCTTGAAAGCCATTAATGCAAACTGGACTGCTAACATCTCCTTCATGTTGATATGTAGATGCTGTAGTCTGGCAGGCCACTTGTCTTGTATCCACTTTCCATTTAGATGAGCTCCCCAAGCAATGTCCGAGGCATCTGTCGTTAAAATCTGACTCGCCTCTGGCCGGGTCACAGAGAGTCCCTTGTTTAGGTGACATTCCTGAGCCCACCACAAAATTATTTTTGAAGGCAAGGTATTATTTGAATGACAGTGTCCAAATCCTGGCAGTGCTGTGTCCATACATTTTGAGATACCATTGTAGCTTCCTCATATGCAGTTTGGCATTGGGAAGCACCAGAATACAAGATGCCATGAACCCTAATGCTTGAAGGACTGTCCTTGCAGTCAGCACGGACTGATGAGATAGTTGATGGAAGTAAAGTGATAGACTCTGTTGTTTGTCCGGGGTTAAAAAGGCCATCTGGGCTGCTGTATTCAGTCTCACACCCAGAAAGCACATGTCTTGAGAGGGTACTAGACTGGACTTTATTTCGTTCACAGAATACCCTAGGCATCTTAGCACTGCTATAACATATTCCAGATGCTGTAGAAGGTCTTCCTTTTCTTGAGCCAGAATCAGGCAGTCGTCCAAGTAAGGATAGATCTGAATTCCTTGTAGCCTGAAGTAAGCTATCACTGGAGCCAGAACCTTTGTGAATACTCTGGCAGTAGATAAGCCAAAGGGCAATGCAGAGAACTGATAATGAGAATTTCCAGCTCGAAAGCAGATACTTCCTGCAACTTAGTCTTATAGGCACATGAAGGTAAGCTTCCTTGAGATCTAAAGTTACCATCCAGTGATCTTTGCCCAGCAGAGGTAAAAGCTGTTGTAACGTCAACATCTTGAACTTGGGAATGTCCAGATAAGTGTTGAGGATAGATAAATCCAAAATTGGTCTCCACGTGTTCCCCTTCTTTGGTACTAGGAACAGGCGAGAATAAAATCCTAGGCCCCTTTGTGATACAGGGACTGGCTGAATGGCCCCTATTTGGAGTAACTGAAAAATTTGCTTGTGAGCCTCTTTCCTTTGTGGAGGAGGAACGTCTGGCATGCCTTTGAAAGGGGCAATGTATGGAAATAAAACCTGTAACCGTGGTGAATGATATCCAACACCCATCTGTCTTGAGTAATTAAATCCCAATTTTCTTTGAAAAGAGACAGTCTTCCTCCCAAAGGAGCTGCCAGACGAGAATCTACTGGCAGCTGAAAAGGCAGGTCATTGGGTCTGTTTAAAGGACTGACCCCTGCCCTCACCAGAAGTCTGAGCAGGTGAACTCCCTGTTCTAGGCCTAAAAGAACCTTGAGCTCTGCCCCTACCACGTCTAGACCTACCCCTAGACTGGGAATCATAAGCAGGATATGTCCAACCCTTAGTAGGCCAATTTCTACTAAACGTGGCTGCACCTGCAAAAAATCTTTAACAGTTTGCATAGACTTAGCTTTGTCCTCCATTTTCTTTAAAACTGCTTCAACAGGCGAACCAAACAACACATCAGACTGTAAAGGAGCATCCAAAATCCTTGTCTTAACATGCTCAGCTAAATTCTGATCCCTCAACCAGGCATGCCTGCGAAGAACAGAACTAGTGGCAGCCACCCTCGAGGAGGCCTGTACAGCATCAAAACCACATTGCAAAGAATGCTTACCCACTTGTTCAGACACATGAACTAAATCCAGCAACTCTTTACACTCAATACCTTCCGCCAAAGCATCCACCTTAGATTTCAATTGTGAAAGGAGATAATTTTGATATTTTAGCATGTGAAACTGACAATTCAACGCCCTCATGGCTAAAGGGGAAGAAGTATACACTTTCTTTCCCCATCTATCCAAAGCCCTTGCCTCTATCAGTGGGAACAGGGTTTTTAACCACAGAGGCCTTAACACCTTTAGGTCCCTGAGAAACAGTTTCGGGTCTGCCCTAGGACTCTTAAAAGATACTTATGAGCTTCAGGCACCCTATAGTACCTATCAGGTTTAACAGGAGCAGGAGGCAAAGAATCAGGGTTCAGGGAAGCCTCTGCAAAAACATCTTCCACCACATTCAACACAGGAGGTATAGCTAAGGGCCTATGCTGGGGTAAAAACAAGAATTCCCTAAGCCTTTTCCGGGAATCAGAGTAATCCTGGCCTTCCCATTTAAAGTGCTCCCTCATGGAATGCAGAGTCTCTGAAAATGAGAAATCCTCAGGAGGAGAAGCTGTAGGAGTGGAATCATCCACATCAGAATCAGAATAAGGAGGGAACTCCGGCAAATCTTCCGCAGAAGACTCAGAAGCCTCTGAACACTGTTTAAAACTTTCAAACTCAGGCTCCACCCTAGGCCTCTTATCAGGGGGGGGCATAGAGCCTCTAATCATAGTAATCAAATCTTCTGCCATTTTAAGCATATGTTTCTTAGGCACAGAGCCTGAAGTGCTAGGAGAAGCCCCACTGAAGCTAAACTTGGCCTACCTCTCAAAGAAGTTTTGAAACAGAAGGAGAGGCTCTAACTACCTTAGGAAGAGAGGGAAGAACAGTTACCTGAGAAGCCCCTCAGCCTGGCCTACTCCTGAGAAGCCACATGCTGTAACAGTAAAGTCTCTGCCTGAGACTCCAAAGAAACTCCTGGCAAAACCTCTGCCTCCACTGAGCCTTCTAAAGAACCGCGTCCGGGACTGCGGTTCATCAACCCTAGGCTTCGCTGTTTTGTCCTTGCGCTTTATGGATTTAGCGGGCCGGAACATCCGGCGGCATTTTATAATTACGCTTCCCAAACACTAACCTGGCACAGTCTAACCTTCTCTTAATAGTGCGTTTGTTAAACCTAGCACAAGAGCGGCATCCAACAACGTCGTGCTCAGGCCCTAAACAAGGTATACACAAGGTATGGTAATCCCTATGAGGTATCTGTTTCCCACAAGAAATACAGTTATTCACTTTTTCTGACATCCGGTTAAATACTGAGGCAAGAAAAAACCAAAATGTTCTAGCGGGTACTTAGCCAACTCTGATTCGGTCTGAAACTCCGGCTTCAGAAAATTTCAGAACGCCAACCTGCACTCGCAAAAAAGCTTCTGCATCGGACCATGCGGCAAAAAAGACTGAGGATATGACGTCGGTCATGCGCATTAGTACCCTGACGTACTGACGTCAGTCTAATGCGCCCTGACCGACGTCAGCCATATACTCTGGTATTCGGGCCGACTGGACAGCGGACTACCCAATAGTTAGGACTGCAGCAATGTGGAACGAAGAACATCTTCGGTTTCTGGAGGAAAGTCAACAACCGGCACCGGTATAGACTCAGAGACCGAAGGACGAGTTAACGCTGTGTCGTCGGCCTGGAGCGGTTGAATTACCGCTTCCGAAGGGACCGAAGCACTCGCGGAGGGTTTAGGAGGAGTATCGGTGGAGGACGCGGGCCGAGGATGTCGGTCCCGGTCCTTTCGTTTTTTGGAAGATTGAGTAGTCGGTTGTGCCGACGGCATGATATAAGCGAAAGATTCGCCGAAAAAGTCTTCGGCAAATTCTGCCTGGTGCCTGAGAGTGCGCTTATTAAAGCAAGCACAGGCAGAGACGTCGTGGTCTGGGCCCAGGCAAGGTAGGCAATAAGAATGGAAGTCCTTATGAGGTATTTGTTTACCACAAGACAAACAATTATTAACTTTCTCAATTTGTTCTGACATCGGCTGAGGCAAGAAAAAATGTTCCCCAACGGGGTACTTAGCTTTTAGATGACTTCGGTACTGAAAACACAGGAGCTGACCGACCGGCACTTGCAAACTGCTTCTGCTTCGGGCATCGCGCGACAAGAAAGACTGAAGAAGATGGGCGTCTGCAGATGCCTTTATACTCCAGCTGTTCTGACGTCGGAGAGGAGGAGACACCAGCCGACGCCGGACCCAGACTTTGGAATCCGGCCGACCGAGGGCTGCCTGAGGCAGGACAACCCATATGTTATGACCGCAGTTGCATTCTTGAAGGACATGTGGAATGATCTACAGCAGCCCTCTTTTTGGGGAGAGCAAAACATTTTTGAATAAAATCCTTTGCCTGTCTGGGACAGGGGAACTGGCGGAAGTGTCCCTTGAACCACAAGGTCCTGAGTAAGAGGAGGGAGCAGGCCAGGAGGGGCTGTAATATCCCTGAAAGAGAAGGAAGGGATTTCCAAATTATGAAATAACCAATGTCCATGACAAAGAACCCAAGAATCTGTGGTGGCGTGTTGTTGAATTGGAAAAAAGACAAGAGTTAACTTTTGAGAAAGGGGAATCTGGCGAAGGAGCAGAGAAAGGTGAACATTAGAGACAGACTTGTCACGAAGACTTGTGTCTTGTAGAATCTTGACTAGGCTCCTCATGAGACACTTTTGGGAGGTCTTTTTTATCCTTCAAGGGTTGCTTGGAATGCCTACCTAGGGTAGTTCTTGGAAACTTGTGTAAAGGGGACAAAAAAAAATGCTTAAGGTCCTGCATGATCTTCCCTTTTTATCTTGTAAGGTTTAGGAGGGACCTGCAGTAGCACAGCTAGATAGATTCTGGATGGCCAATGGAAAGTCCAGCAATCGGCCTTAATATCTTCAGGGAGAGGACTGCAACCTAAGACAAGAATCCCTCCTGATACAACTCACCCTGACACAGCTGGCTAGAAGGGGCATCAACAGTACCATAACTACATTTGATGGAATGGTGAGCAACCTGTGATGCAGAGTCCAATCAAGAAACAAGAGGACTTGGCTTCAGAATCCAGCATGACAGGCAAAACACCCAAGCCTGGACAGTACAGCCAGAACATACCTAGTGATTTGGCCCTGATAATTTATGGCCCTGAAGGCTAAGGTAGCAGGAGGAGAATGGATCTGAGAAAAGTACGTGAAACTCCACCCCATAATACAGGTCCTCCTCATCAAAAGGGTCAGAAGCTCAGCACCTCCTGGAAGGTATGGAAGACAAGGGAAAAGGTGAAGGCACAGACAAACCCTGGGGGGGGGGGGGGGGGGTTAAGGCCATGAGGGGCTTAAAAAGAGCCAGAAAAAATCCTGCCAGTCTTTAGGGGTATCCTTTGCAATCTGGGCCACGTGCCTGGTCTTTTGTTTTTACTTAACATGAATCTTTGCCCCAACAAGTTTACGAGGTTCTGTAGGGTCTGTATCCTGCCTAAACTCAATTAGGGAACCAGGAAACTTCCTCCTTTACAAAAATCTGGGGAATCCACCCAGGCCCTTCCAAAATGATAAACCATGGCTCCCTGTTCTCGCCTTCAGCAAACATAGGCTTGGCCTCAGAGAATAGGTGGATAGCCAGCCATGTTGGCCTACAATGGGGTCGCAACAGAAGGAGCAATGGTCAGAACCGGACAGTCCTCTGGATATACATCACAACCTTGGGCAGCAGAAGCCTCCCAATGCATCTTTTTGGACTTCTTCACAGACTGAATTAAAAAACAGCACTCTAACTAGTGGCAACTTAGGTCTGAGGATTTGGCACTCGTATGTCACATACATACCTTATGCCTCAAATGCAGGACGCACATCTGACATAGGGTACTGTAACAGCCCAGGGCATTAGTATGCTGGACAAATGTACAACTATCCTCAGGAATATATCTCCTTTTGTAAAGAATATTGCAACAGGAACAAGTAAGGACATCACCTGGTGCTTTTCTGTTAAATTAAAAGAAGGCAATGTGAATGCAAGTCTTTAAAGCAATAGTCTTCTTCCAAATACACACTTGCCAAATCACTTTTCTGGAGACATGATCTTTGGAACTTACAGAAGTTTCAACACAACTTTTAAATCCTAAAACAAGAATCAATAAGCCAGTGACATAATCCAACATAATTGACCAAAACAGTTTGACTGAAGAGGATTGCTTGTTACGGTGCAAAAACAGCGGTACAAGCAACTGTTACTTTTTAGCCACATGTTGAACAGATGACTGCGTGAAAGGAGGAGGAACTCAACCTGAAGGAGACATCCACAAAGCTCTGGAAGTCAGACTGCAAAGTAGGGATGTCAGTTATCAGCTGTCTCCCCTTGATGAGGAATTCTGCAGAAGAAGCAAACCCTATAATGAACATAAAGTACATCAGGGGTATAAAGCAGCAATGTTCCTTATAGTCCAACATATATAATGGCAAGTACATCTACACAGCTGTACTATGTTCAGGGTGACCATCACTGCAGCAGCAGTATTCACAATGATGAAGAGCACAAACAATATGAAGCCTGGCCATAGACTTAGGGTGAAGCACTAGTACCTTGCAAAGCCATAGCTGCAAACCTAGCTCCTGGAAAGAACATCCACTGTACAATGCTTAGAGAAAGTGTGACTGGAGGTCCAAGCATCTGCTCTAAGCAGACATACCTCCAAAAAGGGCAGCTGTATTGGCTGCTAACTTAGTTCAGTGAGCTTTCATATTCTTGTAACCCTTCCAGCATTGGCAGTAACTAAGATAGATGCAACCAGTCTGCCAATAAGACTGTTTGAATGGATACTGGCCTCTCCTTTACTGGCATGAAAGAATGAAACAAGAGCAAATTCATTTGTCTAAATACCTTTAGTCCAGTGAACAGAAAGCCATAGAGTGCATGTATTTCTCTCCTTTGTTTTGAGGATTATTGCAGAAGAATGGGAGAGGAATAGTTTGGTTCAAATCCAACTAATAGAGTACAATGGGCACAAAAGATTTTGTCCTCTGGAGAACTCTAAGGCTCCCTACATATTAAACAACCCACAGCTCTGAAATTCTCCTAAGGTAATAGCCACCAGGAAAGAGTCTTCCAGAGTAAGAATTTGAGTAGTACACAGCTAGCTGGTTTAAAGACAGAGTCAACTTCTCTAATAAAAAAGAGAAGGTCCTTGAGTGGGGGGCACTGGTCTCCTTGGGGTCTTAAATGAGGGCTCCACTTTAAATCCAGTTGAATTTAAATATACATCCAATGAAGGCTACAAGCAAGATGAGTCAACTAAAATGGCTTGATGGAGAAGATGGCATCCTGCCAAAGAGGCTAGTTAGGTCAAGTGGGGCTTCTTGGAGACTGTGTATTTTTTGGGATATGTGCCACATTCCTTTCCAAAAATATGAAAATTTGACCCACCTTCCCTTGTAGTGGGTCTAACTGGCTTCCTTTAGCATTTACAGTGCTTTTGCAGCTTTACCCATCCCATGGTCAATTACCCCTAATGAGAATGACTGGGACCATACCATAGATAATTTGAGGGGACCCATGCAAGGGATAAAGCATTTAGGAGTTGCCTCTGTCCATTAGTAGTACAGGGGGCAGTCTTGGGCTAAATGTCCTAATTACCATTGCAGTATTCCAAAGAGATGGGCTTTCACTGCTTATGTCCAGCCATAGCACCAAAGCCTAAACCTTCCCACAAGCATACGTCTGACATATGATCTCTGCTCACAAGCACAAGGGTAGGTTCATAGGTTGGTACTAGGCTATCAGCCCTAGGGCCTTATACAAGCCTAGCCATAACAATTCCCTGGCTATTTCTTCCCACATTATTTACTTTCCTGGACCCCTGTCTAGCAGGGCGACTGACGTGATCCCTGGGGTGAATTTCCTTTCTCCCATCCAATCGTCAAGGTTCCTCTTGAAGAGGTCCAAAGAGGCACTCCTTGCTTGACCTGTATGGGCAATCTATTCCAGAGTCTGGGGAGTCTCTGGGTCAGGAACCTATCCCTCCAGCATGTTTTGTTTATTGTGATGACAAGGTTTAGATCCCTGGAGCGTGTAGCTCTGAGGGATTGGGATTTCTTCAAGTGTAGCATGTCCAACAGCTCTGGGGGGGTTTGACATGGCCTTGTATGTTAAGCAGAGATCGCCTCTGAGTAGACGATATGCGACAAAGTATAGCTGGAGTGTTTTAAGGCGGTCAGCGTAGGGCATCTGCTTTAGGCCTGTGATTCTTTTAGTGAGGTATTTCTGAGGCCTTTCCAGTTGTTGCAGTGAGAGGTACATACCAAATAGGGCGTTGTATTCTATAATGGGTCTAATGAGGGATGAGTACAGTGGGACAATGACCTCCTTTTTTCTGGATGAAAAGCCCTTCGTGATGAGGTGTGCCACATAGATGGATTTCCTGACTTGTGGCGATGTGGTTATCGAAGGCGAGACCACTGTCCACCTGTGTCCCTAAGTCTTTTATCACACTGTGTTTAGTGTACTGCCACCTATATGGTAATTCATGGATACATGTTTTTTCCCCAAAGGGGATAATACATTTCTTGGCATTGAGCTTGAGCCCATGGCTCTGGCACCAAGCATCTGTTTCTGTAAGGCCCTTTTGTAGAGTATCCACATCATTTGGGGATTCAATAATGGCTCCCAGTTTGCAGTCATCTGCAAACTTTGTTAGCCAGAGTCCCTTAGTGTTGACCTGTACTTCAGAGAAGTAGATGCCAAACAAGAGCGGCCCCAGGACTGAACCCTGAGGTACTCCACTTGTCACTTGTCTGGAGCTGGATTTGGAGTCGTCTACTTTTACAGTGTGGGTTCTATCAGTAAGCCATTTAGCAACCCATTGGGTGACATAGGGATTAATGCCCAACTTAGTAAGTTTATCTATGATTCCAGAGTGGGGGATGGTGTCAAAGGCCTTGGCAAGGTCTAGATAGGCTGTGTGGACCACCTTACCATTGTCCATGGCTCTGGAGACTGATTCAAAGAAGTCAATCAGGTTCAGGAGACAAGATCGGCCCTTCACAAACCCAAACTGGGTGGGGTCCAGTGTTTGAAGGTTGCTAATGTCTTTGTTTATAAGTTCCATGATAATACGCTCCATGGCCTTGCAGATAAGGCTTGTCAGACTGATGGGACGGTAGTTTCCGGGATCCAAGGTGGATCCCCCCTTGTGGATTGGGATAACTGTAGCTCTGCGCCACTCAGTGGGCATGAAACCTGAGGTGAGGCTATGATTAAACATGACACTTAGGTGAGGTGCCAGTTCATATTGTAGTTCATGTAGTACACAGCCTGGTATGTCATCTGGTCCCATGGATGCTGTATTCTTGGCTTTAGAGAGTGCGTTTTGTACCAGTGTGGCCGTTATTACTGGAATTTGGCAATCTTCCGGTATTGAGATGGATCATTTAGGGGGTGAGAGGGGGGTTAAGTTGGCAATGAATCGATCTGCCAGGATATTGGCAAAATCCTTCGGATCAGTATATTTAATGTCATTCTGTTTTAGCTCAGAGCAGATCTGAGCATTGCCATTTAGATTCTTGACATAGTTCTAGAATGCTTTGTGGTTGTCTTTGGAATCTTTGGCAATTTTATTTTCATAACTAGCTTTGGAGGATTTTATGAGGCATCTCAGTTTCTTACTGAGGCTAGTAAGGGAGTTTTTTGCATCCTGGGATTTTCCTCTTTTCTGCAAAAGTTTCTTCCTTTTGTTGTAAAGTTTGTTTATGGCAGGGGACCACCAGATTGGCTTCCTTTTTTGGATGAGAGCATTTTGGTTCTATTTGGGATGGCACGATTCATGCATGAGTGGATGTGCTCGTACAGTGCCTTAGTGTAGGATTCAGCACTTGAACTTTCAGTTCCCGTCTGCATGGGTGTCATGAAGTTTGTCACTTCTGACTTGAGTAGCATGTAGTTGGCTTTGGAGAAGTTTTTTATGGTGGTTTCTTTACTGGGGGGTGTGGGTGGGATGTGGATGTTAAGGGTGATTAGCTTATGGTCAGACCTGACTAACGAGGGGGTGACCATAGGTATGGAGCATTGATTTCCCATGTTGGTAATGACCAGGTCTAGGATATTGGAGACCCTGGTGGGACTATGGATTAGTTGATCCAGGGCGTTGGAATTTATGAATTCCAAGAACCGTTGCGCAAAGGTGTTGGGACATGAGTAGTTTTCCCAGTTAATGGCAGGGTAGTTAAAATCACCCAGTATTAGGGTGTTTGGTTCTATCTTAATATTTTCCAGTATCTTAATATTTTCCAGTATGTTTAGAAAGGTGTAGTGAGAATCTTGGGGTATGGTGCGGGATCTTTAGCAAGCTACAATTTGGATTGCAGTCTTACCTAGTGTTAGTTGCACTTGGAGAAGTTCAGACACATTGTGTTGGCCAACTAGCCTGGTGGTGTGAATATCCTTGGTGAATATTGACACTCCTCCACTTTTAGTTTTTCGGTCCTGGTTTGGTGGCCAAAAAGTGTGGTAAGAGTTGTAGCCTGGTATTGCAGGGGTGCTCTCTGGAGCCTTGAACCAGGTCTCAGTTACTGCACAGATATCGATGTTCTCCATTTTTAGGAGTGCCTCGAGAGAGTGCATTTTGAGGTTTAGACTTCTAGCATGGAGTAGCATTACCTTCAGATTTTGCATGCTTGTACCTGTTACGGTGGTGGTTTTGTCCTTTGAAGTTTGCCTAAAAAAGGCACTATAGGGGTGGCAAGAGCCTTAGCCAGTAACCTGAATCCCAGGGGCGACAGGTGCAGACCATCTCTGGCAAAGCATCGTTATCTGTCAATCATGTCGTCCCAGGCAGACAGATACTGGATCCCCTTTGAATGACACCATAAGCTTAGCCAATTGTTGAAGTCAATCATTTTATCCTTATATTGTGGTATCATTCTGGGTGAAGGCAGGATGCTACTCAGGGCTAGGGTCATACCTGCCTGGGCCACATGATCCGTGAGCTCTTCCATGTCTCTTTTCATGTAGTCCAGGGAGGTACGTCTCAAGTCATTCACTCCAATATGGACAATGACAGTCTCATATTTGTACTTGTTGTGGAGTGACTTGAGTGCACGCGTTATGTGGCGGATCCTGGCACCCGACAGGCAGCTGACTGTAATTTTCTCCTCATTCAACCTGGTGAGAGGAACATCAGTGTGCCGGACTATAGAGTCACCTATGACTAAAGTGTTAGGTACATTGTCTTGCCTTAGGGGCTGTTGCTGGGTGGCATACTGGTGTTGTGAACTATGTGACACATTGGTTGTGATTGTTTGTGTTTCAGCTTCAGAGATCTTTGTTGCTTGGGCAGGTTACAGTTAGGGGCCTCTGCATATGTGGATTTAGTGTTGCTATATGTGGGTGTTGGTGGTGCGGGTTTAGAAGGGCCATGTGTTGCTTGAGGTGTAGTGTGGGTGTTAACCTTCTCCTCTTGACTGTTTAGCACAATCTTGGGTGGAGAGAGCTTTGCTTCCATTTTGGCTATGTAAGAGCATCTCTCACAGGTTGTAGTGTTGGGTGGTAGGAGGAGAGGGTTGTCTGTGTACATGATGCAATTGCTGCATTGCCCCAGTATGCCCAGATTCACCAGGTGGACAGGAGAAATCACCGGAAGCTGACCCTTGGACATGCCTGGTTTGGGGCTTTTTTTTTTTTTCTTTGTAAAGTGTAGGAACTGTTTCCTTAGCAAGGTACTTTGCAATTATAGGCTTAGTACCTACTATTAATTTCTCCTTGTTAACAAGGAGAGTTCAGTGTTTGTATGAGTTTAAGGCTTCCTAGTGCTTTCCAGCAGATATTAGAGAAAGTGCTAGTCACAGGGATGCTTAAAGGTAAGATTGAAAAGAATGCACTCTGCAGTGTGCACTAGAGAAGTTAGATGTGAAAGTAGGTAACTTGAGTTTTACCTGTTTAAAAAGTTAAGGTTTAGTGGAGAGTTACTATTTTTAAAACAGCAAGATGGATTGAAAGGGGTGGTCACTTTTGTATTTTGGTACTATGAAATACTGTAGGATGGCTAATAAAGTTTGAAGGGGTGGGATTTCAAAAATGATGATTTTGTGATTACTCACATAAGCCAGTGAAAGTAGAGAGAAATGAGATATATGGTCAGATTAACATAAGAGGCGGGCAACTAGGAAGACAGTTGTATTTAACAAGACCTAAGAGTGTAATTTCACAGACCTTCTCCACACCAGCAGCCAGAAGTCATCTGAGAGAAAAGTAGTCAGCTAGGAGAAACAGCAGGAGAAGAGAGGGCTCCCTTGGACACAGGGCTGTAGAGAAGAGTAAGAAGGGGAAATTGACAGGAGGAAGGAGGCTGGGTACGAATACTGTAACAGTGATCCCTAGGACATCTACTGTTATGGCAAGTTCTTACACAACTGTATTATGTCCTGACTGAAATTATTGTTGCAATATTCCAAACAGATATATGATTCACAAAGCTTAAGGGAACAGAACGACAGAGGATGGCTGCAAACAGTGACAACTAAGAGACCAGAAAGACTGACCTGTCAAAGGCTGTTCTACACATGAAAAAGTCATAATTTCTATGGTGTTTAGTGAAAGTGTGCACATAACAGACAGCAGCTTCTAGGATGGTTCTGGAATTTACCCTTTGTTAAAAGTTCCAAAAGATGCTACTGCTCCAGTAGTGAGCCAATAGGCAAGATGGTAAGAACTGCCCTGGTGCGAGTAAAAGGAAAAACTTAGAAATCCAGCTTGCAACACTTTGGATACTGGCTGGCCCAGCTTGGAGTTCATAAAAGAGGCAGTCGGTTGTTCAGACAGAATCTTACTTGTCTATGCACATCTAACGAATGAAGAAGTCATTTCACCTCTGTTCTGTGGATTGGGAAAGACAGTAGACAGATTGATAGCCCAGTTACTGGTCATCTCACTCACCACTTTTGGAATGAAAGAGGGGGTTAGTCATCAGGGACACTTTGAACTTATGGGAAATAAGAAAAGGAAGAACATCCTTGAGTGCCTGTAGTTCTGAGATTCACCTAGCAGAAGTGATAGCCAGCAACAAAATAGTCCAGGTGCAGAATTTGAGACTAGAAGCTGCTGTTAGCTCAAACAGGAAGAGAGTTCTTCCAGCACAAAGTTAAGATCCCAAAGGGGGCACATGTTTTCTCAGGGTCTTTAAATGCATAACCCATTTTAAAAATGGTTTAACCTCAAGCCTGGCCATAGCATCAGTACTGAGGGGAAGACGGACTGAGAAGTGGGCTTTAACAGAAAAATAAGCCAGATCACTTTTCATGAGCTCACACAAATAAGAAAAGTGGAACCTTTGATTTTAAAGGAGCCTGACTGACTGCTTGACACCATATTGAGAATCACCTCCATTTGTCTATGCAGGGACTATCTTGTGGTGGGTCTCCTTGCCTCCAGGAGCATGTCCTTGGAAAATGTGAGCTTGATTCCTTCCAAGCATCAATTATCCATTGGCTTAGACTGAGGGATGACAAGTACAGTTGTGTACACTTACCATAAATGTAGATGTTAGAGTGAATTCACTGTTGCAGTCATTACATTTGGGTAATCTGCTAGCAGGTTGCCCTCAGTTGGCCTGAATTCCAAAGTCTTGGGTCCTGCATCGGTTGCTGTCTTCTCGGTTGCTGTCTTCTCGTCCATGACATCAGGGGTATAAAACATGCAGCCAACACCATTTTCTTTCATTTTCTTTAGTTTTTCTTGCCCCCCAATGTCAGGTGCCCCCAAAAAGATAGCAATATTTTATATATATATATATATATATATATATATATATATATATATATATATATATATATATATATATATATATAAATGCATGCATCAATATTAACTTTACCTTCATCTACAAGCAAATACACCACATAGGTTGTAGAAGATAGTGAAGGAAAGAAACTTCAGAATGACAGGGGGATGGCGGGAGAGTAACCTGGACTGCAACAGTGAATACATTTGAACATCTACATTTATGGTTAGTGTACACAACTGTACTATGTTCTTCGTGTTTCACTGTTGCAGTCATTACATTTGGGTAGAATCCCAAAGCTATGGTTGGGAGGCTGGAGCTAAACAGCATTAGGTGCGGCTAGAAGGCCCTGCAGCACTGCAGTGGCAAAGCCTGCCCTGGACTTAGAGAGGCAAATGGTAATGCTTTGTAAAGGTGTTAACAGAACTTCAAGTGGCAGCCTCTAGAATGTCTTTGGTTGTTACTCCTCTGAGAAAGGCTGCTGAATGAGACCCAATGCCCTTGGGCACAGGTTTACCATGGTGTAAGTGGCAGAAATGGATGCAATGGCTTACCCGCTTTGAAACTGTCTGCTTTGAAATGGCCTTTCCTTCTGATCCTGCAGCATATGACACTAATAATTGCTCAGTCTTTCTTAGAGCTTTAGTCCTGCTCAAGTAGAATCATAGCAGTCTGTGAACGCTCAAGGAATTCTCTCCCCTTTGTTCTGCAGATTTAGATAAAAAGTTGGCAGATGAATTGTTTGGTTAAGAGCCACACTAGAAACCACCTTAGGCATAAAAGTAGGATTTGTCCTCAAAGACACCCTGTCCGGGTAAAATATGATAAAAGGCTCTACAGCCATGACGGCCTGTAGCTCTGAAACTCTTCTTGCTGAAGTAATTGCTAGTAGCAGAGCTGTCTTCCATGATAAGAACTTTATATCAGCGGTAGCAGCTGGTTCAAATGGAGGCAGGGTGAGTTTTTCCAACACATAATTGAGGTCCCATGCAGGTAATGGTGATCTTTGTAGGGGGCCTTAAATTTTTGGCTCCTCTAAGATACTGCTTTAGTAAAGGATGAGAAAAGATTGGTGGCTCTGTGTTGTAATGAGCCGAAATGGCAGAGGCATGGATTTTGATTAATGAGAAAGATGGGCCTTTGTCAAGCATCTCACTTAAAGTACTGTAATACCAGAGGAATATTTGTTTGTGCTGTATCAGTTCCTTGTGCTGGATTCCAAGCACAGAATCTCTTCCATTTGTCAGCATAAGATTTTCTAGTACTAGGCCTTCTGGCTTCCAAAATGACATCTATCACAGCTTTACTGAGAGGTGTTTGTATGATTACCCGATTAGCCATGCTGCCAGGTTTAGAGTCTGTAGTGGATTGTGCAGGATCTCATTGTTTTGCTGGGACAGTAGTTGTGGTGTTTGAGGCAAGGTCCAAGCTGGGTACTGAGACAAGTTCCTTAGGATTGGGTACCAGTATTGGCAGGGCCAGACCAGGGCAATTAATATCATCTCTGGCTTCTCTTGTCTGACTTTTAGGAGGACCTTGGGTAGGAAAGGAAGAGGAGAAAAGGAGTAAACTGAAAGGTTTTTTCAACTGAAGGATAGGGCATCCACTTTCCATGCTTGTCTGTGATAAGTCCTTGTGCAGAATCTGTTCAGTTGATAATTCTGAGGAGAGGCAAATAGATCTATGTCTGGGCTCCCCCATTTCTCTGTTATCATGCTGAAGACTTGTGGATTTAGTTTCCGCTCGTGAGGATCCATAAGGTTTCTGCTTAAATAGTCTGCAAGAGTGTTTTGTTTTCCTGGCAGTAATTGAGCGTGAAGATGTATTTGGTAGGTCAAAGCTGAGTCCCACAGTGCCATGGCTAATCTGCAGAGGGGGTATATGAGTGTGTGCCCCCTTGCTTGCTTATATACCACATGACTGTGGTGTTGTTCATCTTTATCAGTAGTTGTCCTGGATGAAGTAAGTCCTTGAAGGCTGTTAGGGCATTTTGAACAGCTAGCATCTCTTTCTGGTTGATATGTAGATACATTTGTTTTGGTGCCCATATGCCCTGAATGCATCTTCCTGCCATGTGGGACCCCCCAGGCATGATCTGATGTATCTGTTAAGGTTTGGCTGGCAGGGGGTAGAGTGAAGGTCAGTCCCATGTTTTGGTGGCAGGCCTTTGCCCACCACAGGAACTCCTGTTGCTGGCAGGGAATGAGAGGATTTGTTTCCAGACTGTGTGAATGTTGACTCCATAATTTTTGTAGGTACCATTGACGTTTCCTCATATGCAGTCTTGCATATGGAATTAGTAGGATGCAGGATGCCATGAAGCCCAGAGCTTGCAGTATTTGTCTTGCAGAAGACTGGATTTTTGTTGCCATCAGTTTGAAGTAAGTAGTCAGTTGCCTTCATTTGTCTGGCATAAGGTAAGCTATCTGGGAAATTGCATTCAAGCTTGAACATAGGAATGTTATCTTTTGAGAGGGTACCAGTTGTGATTTCTTTTCGTTTATAGTGTACCCTAGGCATGTTAGAAGCCTTTTCACAAACGCCAGGTGTCGAAGAGTGTCCTTGTTCTCTGCTTGAATGAGACAGTCGTCCAAGTAAGGATATATTTGTATACTACTTTGTCTGCAAAATGCAATTACTGGTGCCAGGCACTTTGTAAAGACCCTGGGAGCAGTAGATAAGCCAAAGGTCAGTGCAGAGAATTGATAATGCATTAAGCAGCCTTGAATCTGAGGTATCTTCTGCATGATTGTCTTGTTGGGACATGCAGGTATGCCTCTTATGTCTAATGTCACCAGCCAGGCATTCTTGCCCAGCATGGGCAGAAGCTGCTGCAAAGTCATCATTTTGAATTTTGGAATGTCCAGGTATGTGTTCAAAATTGATAAATCCAGTATTGGCCGCCAGGCCTTGTCCTTTCTGGGTACCAATAACAGTCTCGAGTAAAAACCTTGTCCTTTTTCCTGTTCTGGAACTGGTTGAATGGCCCCCATATCCAGGAGGGACGTAACCTGTTTGTGCCTTTGCCCAATGATCTTTGGGCAGATCTGGCCAACTGTTTGCCATTGGCAGAGTGTGGAAATGGAATCTGTATCCCTGTGATACTATGCTTAGTACCCACTAGTCCTGGGTTATAAACTGCCAATTTTGAGCAAAAAGTGCTAATTTTCCCCCTAAGGGTGCTGTTAAAGGATAAGTGCTTGTTGTAGTCAGAGGGAAGTCATTGGGACTGTTTTCTGTAGGTTTGCACTTTATCTCCCCCTGATTTGGAGGTAGATGCGCCCCATTGCTTTGACCTGTATGAATCTTGCGCCTGGTATCTGGAAAGCTTTGGGTGTCTGGATTTGCCCCTTTGAGCTCTGACACTGGAAAAGACCAATTTTTTGTAGGCCAGTGTCTACTGAATCTTGGTGGATGCACTTGTAAGAAGTCTTTAACAGTTTGCATAGACTCAGCTTTGTCTTCCATTTTCTTTAAAACCTCCTCTGCCTTAATACCAAACAAAGTATCATGCTGTAAAGGTGCACCTAGCAGTTTAGCTTTAACATGATCAGGCAAATTTTGTTCCTTTAACCAGGCATGCCTCTGAATCACAGATCCAGTAACTTCGGCCCCGCAGGAGGCCTGTAAGGAATCAAAACCACATTGCAAAGTATGCTTTACAACTTGTTTAGCTGCATGCAATAATTCCTGCAATTCTTTACTTTCTGCACATTCTGAAATCAAACTCATTTTCTGTTTCAGCAATCCCATAACATGTTGTTGGTACTTAAGCATGTGAAATTGACAGTTTAAGGCCCTGACTGCCAAGGTTGCAGATGTATAAACTTTTTCCCCCCATCTGTCTAGTGCCCTTGAATGTCAGAGGGGGCAGGGTTTTTTGCTGTTGATGCCTTAACTCCCTTTGGACCCTGTGAAATAGTTTCTGGGTCAACAGCAGGGTTTCTAAATAAAAATTTATGTGAGTCAGGGACCCTGTAAATATCTGTCAGGCTTACTGCGAGCCGGAGGTAAGGAGTCAGGGGTCAAGGTTGACTCCGAAAACGCATCATCCACAATGTCTAAAATAGGGGGAATGGCTAAAGGCTTGTGCTGAAGGAGAAGAAAGAAATCCCTGAGCCTCTTGATTCTGAGAAGTCTTGACTCTCCCAGTGAAAATGCTCCCTCAAAGTATGCAAGGTTTCTCCAAATGAATAATCCTAAGGAGGAGATGCAGATAGAATAGACTCCTCAGCATCAGAATCCTCATAAGGAGCTATAGATAATTCCTGATTAGAAGAAATTGAAACCTGATCTGAAGATTCATAATCAGTGTCTTGCCTAAGCCTCTTATCTGGAGGGGGATGGGTACCCCTGATCAAGGTAATAAGGTCTTCAGCCATTTTGATCATCTGTTTTTTAGGCATAGAGGCCTGTGCATGTGGCTCAGGCGTCGTTTTTTTAGTTTTAGAAGTTGTCTTTGCCTTTGCAGCTGTCTGTTTGAAATATAAATGTTGAGGTCTGAATACACCCTCAGAAGCCGGTGCCTGCTCAGCGGTTCCGGACCCATCTGAGGGAGATACATCCGTCGGTCCAATACCTTGAGTATCTTATGGCATACCAGACACCACATGGGTGTCAGTAAAGGCCTGCGACTCAAAGGTAGCGGGTAGAGGGCTGCGAAAGCGCCTGAGTACTGGCGAACCGGTGACTGGCTTAGGAGAAGCTTCGTCGGCTTTGGATCCAGACTCTGTCCTTTTCTTTGCATTTATGTACTCCGGTAGTCTGAATTGCTATCAGATGACATTTCTGGGTAGTTAAATCTGTTTCCAAAATATTTTGGTGCAAAAATATACAGACACTTAGTGTGTTGGTTAAATCTAGCACAAAACAGACAGCCAAGCATGTTGTGATCAGGGCCTAAGCAAGGAATATAGTATAAATGGAAATCCTTATGAGTTATTTGCTTCCCACAAGTAATACAATTAACTTTTTCTGACATCGGTAAAAAGCAAGAAAAAATGTTTCCCCAACGGGGTACTTAGCTTTAGTGAAGACTTCAGTTCTGAAACTCAAACTTGAATATTTCAGTAGTCGGCCAACTGGCACTTGCGAAATGCTTCTGCTTTCGGCACTGCGCAAGAAAGACTAAAGAAAATGGCATTGGCTGCATGTTTCATCGGCTGCATGTTTTATACCCCTGATGACCTGACATTATGGAAGAAAAGACAGCAACCGACGCAGGACCCAAGACTTTGGAATTCAGGCCAACTGAGGGCAGCCTGCCAGCAGATTACCCAAATGTAATGACTGCAACAGTGAAACACGAAGAACATCAAGCCCTTCTGTTGTGCGATCTGGTCCACTGTTTGGGGTAGCTTGTGGTGACTGCCCCTGGCTAAGTGATGAAGAGGGAACCAATACTGCCTTGGACAAATGTCACCAGTAGAACTTTTTGTTTTTCCCTTTTGGATCTTTTGGTGAAATTTAGGTAGCAGAGGAAGTGGAGATAAAGGCTTAATGAAACTTTCCTGTCCACTAAAGATAAAGCATCTGTCCTCCAAGCCAAAAGACAAGGATTTCTGGTGCAAAGAAAGGGGAGCTGCTTGTTGCTCTAAGACAAATAAGTCCATCTGTGGTGTTCCCCACCTGTGGACTATAAGGAAAAACAGTTTAAGCATCTAGTCATGGGGATCTTTGATAGACCTGTTGTAGTCTGCAGGACTACTTGAAGGGACATGCCCATCTTGGACAAATCCCAAATAGTCTGATCAAACCTACATAATTGGTATGGTCTGGTTCCTCCTTACCTGTTTATGTACCACATGACTACTGCATTGGGTTATCTGTGAATACTCAAGAGCCCCTGGTTCCCAGACGTGGGTGAAGACTTGAAGGGCCTGCATAAGACCACTCATCTCTTTCAGGTGGACGTGCTCCACCTAGAGGTAAACAGTGGACCTTGTGGACTCCTATCCAGGTTCCCAAAGTCTTGTCTGTGTATAGATCTTGATTTGGAGTCTACCCTGAAAGGCAGTCCTGGATTGAGATTCACTTTTGTCACCCACTGCAGAATCTCCTTAAGATAAGGCAGGAGGGAACTCAGTCTCTGCAGGGAGCGAGACTGTTAAGACTACATTTTTCAGGTACCACTGAGTTCTCCTCGTACGTAACCTGGCTAAAGGAAGTACTGGTATGGTTGCTGCCATGAATTGCCTGCGAGTTTTGGGGTCTAGACTACAACCCAAGAAAACTAGGTTAAGTGGTTTGAAGGTAAGTTTTTTTTTTAAATTGACAGTAATCTCAATTGCACAAGGATGTTGAGCGTAAAGCTGAGATGCTGCCATAAGACCAAAGATTAAGAGGCTTCGATTAGCAAATCATCTAGGTAGGAGAATATCTGTACTCCATGAATCCTGCAAAAAGATACAACTGGAGGTTGGCAATTTGTGAAGACTCTGGTAGCTGTGGAAAGCCCCAAAGGCAAACCAGCAAGTTGAAAATGTGATGAGCCAAGTAGACAATCTCTGGCATTTCCTGCAAAAAGGGTATATATGGGGACAAAGGTAAGCATCCTTCAAATTCAGAGATACTAGAAAGGCCTGTGGAATAATAAAGAGAAGGGTCTGAAGACAGAGCATTTTGAAAATGGGTACCTTGAGGAAGATATTGAGCTGGGAGAGATCCAGTACAGGTCTCAATTGTCCTTTTCTTGGTACCAGAAACAGTCTGAAATAGAAATCGCATCCCACAAACCAAGGGGGAACTGGATTTATGGTGCCTTGGGGACTGTAGTTCCCAAAGGAACGAAGGGAGAAGATTTAACTGGTTGTGGGATAGAAGTGAAATGCCTTTGATGGGAAGTAGTTCTTTCTAGGACATACTAACTTTGACAGCAGCGAATACCCACTTGTCTGTGGTAATCTTTTCCCTATTTGTAATGGAAAGAGAATATTTTTGAAAGGGGAAAATAGGACTGAGGGGGGAAAGAGTTTGGATGAGACTCAGACTCATCTGTGAAAGGCAGCTCACCAGATCTGGGTTCCCTTTTAGGTTTTTCAGGAAATCTTTTTCTGGGTGCCATCAAAGGCCTATGTTCCCTTCTAACAAAGGAGGTCAGCTTGGCCAGATAATTCCTCTGGTATCCGGGCACAGAGTTAAGAAGGATGTCTGCATTTCCGCATAGCTGATGTCTTGCAAAGTTTTTGAATAAGCTAGTTTCCTGAGCTCCAAACAAAAGATCCCTGTCAGAAGAAAGTACAGTTTTGTACCTACCATAAATGTAGATGTCCGAGAGGTATGCATCTGCAGTCCTTACAAATGGGTTGTCCTGGCCTCAGGCAGCCCTTTGGTCGGCCGGATTCCAAAGTCTGGGTCTGGCCTCGGCTGATGTCGCACTTCACCCGACGTCATAGCTGCAGTTCAGCGGGTATAAAGGCATCAGCCGACGCCATTTTCCTCAGTGTTTCTTGCCCCAGATGCCAGGTGCCCTCTAGGAAGGCTAAATTTGGATAAATGCAAATGTTTCCAAACAATAGAGAGCAAATAGAAATAAACATGTATATACATATATACAAACAAATACACCATAATAGATTCCCCAGCTAGCTACAAGATGGGCAAATACCCTAGGAGTACCACAGAGGGAAGGAGGGTGGGTAATCCTGACTGCAGATGCATACCTCTCGGACATCTACATTTATGGTAGGTACAAAACTGTACTATGTCCTTCAAGGATGCATCTGCAGTCCTTACAAATGGGTAGAATACCATAGCCAAACTGGGGAGGAGGCACTAAGAGTTTATGGTGTAGTTAAGATCCCTTGCAAAACAGCAGTGGCAAAACCTGCTCGGGATCTGGAGTATAAAGGCAGATTATAATGCTTGGCAAATGTATGCACGGAGCTCCAAGTAGCAGCCTCTAAAATGTCTTTGGCAGCCACTCCTCGTAAGAAAGCTGTAGTAGTGGCTGTAGCCCTTGTGGAATGAGGTCTGATGTTTTCTGGAGTTGCCTTTCCATGAAAAGAGTAACAAAATCCAATGCAATTTCCTATCCATTTTGAGATTGTTTGTTTTGAAATTGCTTTTCCTTCCATTCCTGTTGCATATGCTACAAGAAGTTGGTCAGTTTTTCTATAGTTCTTGGTTCTGTCCAGGTAGTAGCGCAATTGTCTGTGTACATCCAAGGTATGCAGCAATCTTTCCCCCCTGTTCTGTGGGTTGGGGAAGAATGTTGGTAGGTGTATTGCTTGGTTTAAAGATACCCTGGAGACCACTTTTGGCATAAAGGTAGGATTAGTTCTCATGGACACTATCCTGATGGAAGACAAAAGCTGTACTGCCATTAATGCCTGTAATTCAGAAACCCTTCTAGCTGAAGTGATTGCAAGCAGGAATGCAGTCTTCCAAGATAAGTACTGTAATTCTGCTGTTGCTGCTGGTTCAAAAGGGGGGAGTGTCAACTTTTCTAACACAAAGTTCAAGTCCCATGTAGGCAATGGTGGTTTTACATTTTTAATTCCTCTGAGAAACTGTCTGAGTAGAGGTTGAGAAAAGACTGGAGGATCCATGTTGTATTCTGCTGAAATTGCTGATGCATGAATCTTAATGGAAGAGTAAGACAGACCATTGTGGAAAAGCTCTGCTAAATATTCCAGGATGTTAGCTATGTTTGCCAATAATGCATCTACTCCTTTTGTTGCACTCCAAATGAGATATCTTTTCCATTTTGCTGAATAAGTTTTTCTTGTTGAGGGTCTGCGAGCCTCCAAGATAATGTCTCTAACCCTTTGAGATAAATTTGGGTTATTTTTCCTTATGTAATGTTCCAAGCAGCTAGCTGCAGAGTTTTCAAGCTTGGATGCAGGATTTTGAAGTTGTTCTGTGTTAGCAGTAGAGGTATTAGGGGTAGAGGCCATGCGTGTTCCCGGGACATACTCCTCAGTAGAGGGTACCAATGTTGCCTCGGCCAATCTGGAGCTATCAAGATGATCCTCGGGTGATCTTCTTTGATCTTCAGTAGCACTTTGTGCATCAAAGGAAGAGGTGGGAATGCATATGCTGTCAGGTTTTCTCAACTGAAGGATAGGGAGTCCACCTTCCAAGCAAGTGGGTGGTATGTCCTTGTGCAGAATTTTTTCAATTGGTGGTTGTGTGGGGATGCGAACAGGTCTATTTCTGGCAGTCCCCATTTCCTTGTGATGGTTTTGAAGATGTCTGGATGCAGCATCCATTCGTGGGCATCCGTGGTGATTCTGCTTAAGATGTCTGCTAGTATATTTTCTTTTCCTGGCACGAATATGGCTTGGAGCTGAATGTTGAGGCTCAGGGCCACATTCCAGAGGTCCATTGCCATCCGGCATAGAGGATATGAATGTGTGCCTCCCTGTTTGTTGATATACCACATAACTGTGGTGTTGTCCGTCCTTATCAGCAAATGACCCTGTTGAAGAAATGGTCTGAATGTCTGAATTGCCCGTTTTACTGCCAGCATCTTTTTGATTTATGTGTAGGTTCATCTGGTCTTGAGTCCATAAGCCTTGCATACACTTGCCCACCATGTGTGCCCCCCATCCGAGGTCTGAGGCGTCCGTGGTGATAGTCTGGCTTGGGTGAGGCCTGTGGAAGGGCAGTCCTTTGTTCAATTGGCAGGCCTGGGCCCACCAGTGGAATTCTTGCTTCAGGCATGGAATTATTGGAATTTGGGTCTCTAGGCTGTGCTTGTGCTGAGACCATAAATTCCTCAGGTACCATTGTAACTTCCTCATATGTAGTCTGGCATATGGAATTATTATTATGCAGGATGCCATGTAACCCAGGGCTTGCAGGATTTTCCTTGCTGTAAGCTGGTTCTGTGTTGTTAATGCCATGAAATAGAGTGGTAGCTGCTTCTGTTTTTCTGCTGTGAGGAATGCCATCTGGTTTGATGTGTCCAGTTCTGCACCCAGAAAGGTTATCCTTTGGGATGGTATCAGCCTTGACTTTTTTGTGTTGACTGTGTATCCCAGGGCTTGCAGCAGGTGAATAACCTTTTCCAAATCTTTTGTTAATTTGTCTTTGCTGTCCGCTTGTAACAGGCAGTCGTCCAGGTATGGATAAATTTGAATTCCCTGAAGCCTGCAATGAGCAATTACTGATGCCAGGCATTTCGTGAATACTCTGGGCGCAGTAGATAAGCCAAAAGGCAATGCTGAGAATTGATAATGCTCTGATCCTGCAAGAAATCTGAGGTATCTTCTGCAATTTGGTCGTATGGGGACGTGCAGGTATGCCTCCTTGAGATCCAGAGTCACCAGCCAAGACTCCTTGCCCAGCATGGGAAGAAGTTGCTGTAGGGTCAGCATTTTGAATTTTGGAACAATGAGATATGTGTTTAGAGCGGACAGGTTGAGGATAGGTCTCCATTGGTTTTCCTTTCTTGGTACTAGGAAAAGCCTTGAATAAAATCCTTGTCCTTGTTCCATAGTCGGTACCTTTTCTATAGCTCTCATCCTTAGTAAGTGGTCTATTTGCTGTAGAGCGTTTGTCCTTTGGTTTGGAGGAAGGTTTGGCATTCCTCTCTTCCTTGGAAGAGTATGGAAGTGAAACCTGTAGCCTTTGTCTATTGTCTGTAAAATCCATTTGTCTCCTGTAATGTAATGCCAATTTACTGAAAATAAGGCTAATTTTCCGCCTAAGGGTGCTGCCAGTTGTTCCCTGGTAGGCGGTTGCAGAGTCAAGTCACTGTGATTGTCCTGTAGAAGTGGTAGTGGCTGAATCTGTGGCAGTAGTTCTCTGGCTGTTAGGCTGCCACTGACGTCCCCTGTAGGCACCTCTGGACTGACCTCTGCCTCTAGGGCGTCTATTTCTGCCTCTCTGTGCTCTGTTGGTGTCTGGAAAGGACCAATTTTTGGAAGGCCAGTTCCTACTGAACCTCGGAGGCTGGACCTGTAAGAATTCCTTGACTGTCTGGACAGATTTAGCTTTTTCTTCCACCTTCTTCAACACTTGCTGTGCAGGGGAACCAAACAAACTGTGCTTTTCCATGGGAGCATCTAGAAGCTTTGACTTTACATGGTCTGGTAAGGATTGCTCTTTTAACCATGCATGCCTTCTGATCACTGTACCAGTCATAGCTGATCTAAAGGAAGCCTCCAGTGCATCATAGCCGCATTTACTGACCTGCTGTGTTATGCACCAAATCCTGAAGGGACTTACGGTCTAACGGTTCAGGCGAGGACAGTTTTTTAGTGAGCTGATCTAACAGGAATTCCTGATACTGAATCATGTGGTATTGACAGTTTAAGGCCCTAGCCGAAAGAGTAGCAGAAGTATAAACTTTTTTACCCCACCTCTCCAATGCCCTAGATTCTCTTTCAGAGGGGAGGGGGTTTTTGGCAGAGGCAGCTGTTACAGCTTTTGGGCCCTGTGAAATAGTCTCTGGATCTGCAATAGGAGTCTTATACAAATGATAATGTGTGTCCGGAACCCTGTAGTATCTGTCGGGCTTAGCAGGGGCCGGAGGCAGAGAGTCAGGGGCAGTACAAGCATCAGTAAATGCATCATCCACAACTGTAAGTACTGGTGGAATAGCTAAAGGCCTATGCTGTGGTAAATGTAAAAAGGTCCTAAGCCTTTTCCTGGAGTCTGAAAAATCCTGGCCCTGCCATTGAAATTGTTCCCTCATAGCATGCAAGGTTTCCCCAAAAGAAAACTCCTCAGGAGGAGAGGCAGAAGGTATGGAATCCTCTGCATCAGAGTCCTCATATGGAGAATAAGGGCCTTCTGGAGGATCTGTATGTTCTGAATCATCAGAGGAATAATCTGAAGAAACTGGCTCAGGGGGCTCTGCTCTAAGCCTCTTCTCTGGAGGTGGGTGAGAGGCCCTGTCAGGGTGAGACTGGGTTCCCCTGATCAAAGAAATGAGATCCTCTGCTAGACTAAACATTTGAGTACTAGAGCTAGGCCGGTGAGAGGGGGCTTTAGCAGGCACGGCCTTTGAAGATTTAGCTGCTTTAGCCCTGGCAAAAGCCTTAATTGACATGGATGCAGGGGGCCTAGCAGCTCCATGTGCAGGAGTAGATACATCTAAGGGGATAGTATCTGATAAATCCTAAGAAACTGTAAGAGCAGGTGGAATTTCAGTAGCAGATTCAGCCATGCTGGAAGAGGCCTCGGTAGAAGGAGGCATGCTTTCGGCCGAAGGAAGAACCGCGGACTCTGCTTCAGCCGAAACAGAGACGCTCGCGGTTGGCTTAGCCGCGGTTTCGGCCAAAACCGCGGACCGCGAGTGTCGGTCCTTTTCCTTACGCTTTTTAGCTAAATGAGAAGTCGGAGTCTCCGACGGCATGATATAAGCAAAAGCGGAGCCGAAAAACTCCTCTGCAAACTCCGACCGACGTCTAAGTGTTAGTCGGTTGAAGGAAGCACAGGCTAGACAAGCTGCTACGTCGTGGTCTGGGCCTAAACAAGGTAGGCAGTAAGAGTGGAAATCTTTATGAGGTATTTGTTTCCCACAAGTTACAGTTATTCACTTTTTCTGACATCGGCTGAGGCAAGAAAGAGTCCCCAACGGGGTACTTAGCTTTTTAGAAGTCTTCGGTAGTAGTAATCTCTGGTTCTGACCGACCGGCACTTGCGAACAGCTTCTGCTTCAGGCGCCACGCGGCAAGAAAGACTGAGGAAAATGGCGTCGGCTGATGCCTTTATACCCGCTGAACTGCAGCTATGACGTCGGGTGAAGTGCGACATCAGCCGAGGCCAGACCCAGACTTTGGAATCCGGCCGACCGAAGGGCTGCCTGAGGCCAGGACAACCCATTTGTAAGGACTGCAGATGCATCCTTGAAGGACATCAGAGTTATGTGCTTACCATAACGTGGAATCTGTGCTATCCAGTGTCATTATTCATCAGGGATTGGTCTTGGATCTGACCTCAGATCCAAGCCAGTGAGCAACAGCTCCTGAGCTTTACTTCCTCTCCTCCCATGACTCCTGTTACCCATAATCCTCAGATCGGGTTTGCTAGATAATTATCCAGACAATGACACTGTCCGCACCCAGGAACAGCAGAACTGAACAAACCATTATTCCAAGAATCCTCTGGGCACCAGAAGGAGGGGGACGGGGGTCGGAATGCGATGAATAGTGACACTGGATAGCACAGATTCCAAGTTATGCTAAGTACATAACTATCTGATGCTGTGTCATTATTGATCATGGATGGGTCAGAGTCCCAGCTATCAAAAATCCTGGGAAGTCTCGAGGAATGACATGCCGGAGCACAGAAGAACCAAACAAGGCTTGGCTCCTAGATACCAACTCCAACTTGTAATGCGCTACAAAGTTATGGGTGGTTTGACCAAGTGGCAGCAACACAAACGTCATTGAAGGACGTCCTGGTCCAGAATGCCAAAGACATAGCCACTGACCTAGTAGAATTAGCTTTAATAGGCCTGAGAAGATCTCTCTGACTGCTTTAATAAATGTGAATTATGCAAGAAGCTATCCGAGAAATTTACACTTTGGAAATAGCCCTACCTCTCCTGGCCTGGGAGAAGGCTACAAAAAGCTGATCCGACTTTCAAAAATCCTCAGTCCTCTTTAAATAAAAATGTAACTGCCTATGGACATCCAGGCAATGTAGTTGATACTCCCCATTTGTTTGAAAAGTTGGGGAAAAAAGATAAGGAGCTGGACAGATTGATTTAGGTTTGTTTCCGAAGCTACTTTTAGAATGAACGAAGGACTGCTTCTAAGGGAGACCTTATCCCTGTGAAAAATCACGAAGGGAGGCTTTATGCAGAGAGCCTGCAATTCGGAAACCCTCTTGGTGGAGGTAATAGCCACCAAAAAAGCAGTCTTCCAAGACAGAAACATATCACACTTTGCAGCAGGGTCAAAAGGAAGTTGTCAGGGACTGCAGCACCAAAGTAAGATACCAAGGAGGACACTGACCTTTGAAAGGAGGCCTAAGAAAGGCCTTGCAGAGCCTAGAACAACTCATAGGACTATCGCTTAGGTGGAAGTTGGAAATAGCTGCCAATTGTAGCTTAATTGTTGAGAAACTTGCTCCTTGTTGAAACAGAAAAGAAAGGAAAGACAGAATGTCCAGAACCAGAACAGAAACGGGATCAATGTCCCTCTGACGAGCTCAAAGAGGAAACCTCTTCCATTAGCTGGAATAAACCTTTTTAGTGGAAGGTATCAGATGCCAAAATATCCTTTACCAGGGAAGGTAATTTGACCTATCACTGGAACTGGAGGTATCATGCTTTCGTCTTCAGGGATGTCAGTTCGGATGGGGGAAGTCCCCATGGATGGGAGATGAGATCCTGGACTGGATCCACTATCCAAGATGGACATTTCAGATGAGACCAGAGCAGAGAGAACCACGTTTGATGAGGCCAGAAGGGGGTTATGAGAATGAGGTGAGACTTCATGCAACAGGCTTTCTGTAGAACTTTGGGAATGAGGAGCATTGGGGATAGGCATAGAGGAGTCCCAGTGACCAATCGTGAAACACAGCATCCCTGGGTAACTCCCCCAGTGGGGGGATTAAGGCAAAGTATTTGCTGCATTTGTGAATGGCTGGGGATGCAAACAGATTGCAGCATGGAGATCCCCATCACATGAAGATCCGGCTTGCCACTGACTGTTTCAGGGACCACTCGTGGGGACTCAGGATAGAGCTGCTGAGTCTGTCTGCTAACAAGTTGGAATCACTGGGGATATGCATTGCAAGAAGAAAGCACCCGGAGCCAGACCACTCCCACACTCTCATGGCTTCTCTGAACAGTGGGTAAGATAGTGTCCCCCCTCGCTTGTTGATGTACCGGACTACTGCCATGTTGTCTGTCTGAACTGCTACAGTCCAGCGAGGCAAAAAGTCCTGGAAAGCTTGCAACAATAGTAGGCCTGCTCTCATCTCAAGGACATTGATGTGCCACTTGGTCTCAGAGGGGGACCACATGCCTTGGACCATCCTTCCCTGAAAATGCCCCCACTCCAACAGGGAAGTATTTGTGATCACCATGGGCTGAGGTTGGGCAAAAGGGTCTCCCCTAGCACTAGCAGATCATCCTCAGATCAGAGCCACCAATTCAAGTGACGCCAGCAGACCACACATGTTCAGATTGGCGTGGACAGGGTGAAGGTCAGCTGACCACTGTACCACTAGGGTCCACTGAAGCACTTGCATATGATACCTGGCACGGGGAACCAACTGAATAGCCAAGGCCTTGAAGAATGAGACGGGCAGGGACATTGTCCCGATTCAGTAGGAGAACTTGCTCCCGGATCATGTCTACCCTGCGCAGAGAAAGAGCTGCAGTTTCAGACGCCGTGTTCAGAAGAACTCCTATGAATTCCACCCTCTGGCAGAGGGTAGGATGCGACTTGGAAAGGTTGACGGTAATGCCCAGATCGTGAAATAGGCTTAGAGCAAAATCTGTGGCTAGAGAAAGAAGATGCTTTGTGGGAGCTGTGAGGAGCCAATCGTCTCAGTACAGAAAGACCTAAAAACCCTGCAGTCGGAGATGGGCTGCTACCACTGCCACACATTTGAACACCCAGAGGGCTGAGGTGAGACCGAAGAGGCAGAGCTCTGAACTGATGACTGGCCCCCAGCCAGAAGCGCAGGAATTCCCTGGAGAGCCTATTTTAATGTGATAGTACACATCCTTGAGATCTATCAAGCATTGTCCTTGTGCAGAAGCGAAGGATGGACTGAACAGTGACCATCTAGAGCTTCGACTTCTTTACTGAAATTCAGCTTGCTGAGGTCCAGAATGGGATGTAGGTCTCCACTTTTTTGGGGCACTAAAAAGAAGTGCGAGTAAGTACTGAGTACCGGATCCTTGTTGTCCTGTTGGGACCTTTTGGATGGCCCCTTCTTGAAGGAGGTCTTGCACCTCTGAAAGCTAATGCCCTTTGGTGGGTGGAATGTCCGGGAGTGACTTTTGGATTGGAGGGGGGTGACTGAAGGGTATAAAGTATCCCCTGGACACAGTGTTTAGCACCTACTGGTCTGAGGTAATAGCAGCCCAAGCTAGGTGGTGCAAGGAGATACGACCACTGACTGCCTCCAGTGCAGGACAGCCGGGCAACACTTCAGGAATGTTGTGGGGGCTTCAGAGAAGAGTTCTCAGAAGCCCTGATTCTACAGAACCCCTCTGCCTCTAGGGCGGCACCTGCCATCAAATCCCCTTCCCCAGCTGGAAGAGGAGGATTCCGGAGGAGCATCCTGGAAGGAAGACTGCATCCTGTGGAACCCATAGCTTTTTCCTACCCCTCTGAGTCTTAAGAGAAGGAACGCTGGGGAGTAGAAAACTTTATCCCCACTGCAGACAGGGTCTCTCTCTCTCTCCTGCTCAATGCAGCTCAATGTTTCTGTGATTGAGGGACCAAGGAGACTAAATCCATCGAATGGGGCATTGGTAAATGCCTTAATGTTATCTGCAAACCTGCAAAGGCAAAGCCAGGCATGACTCCTAATAGCTATGCCTGTACCCACCGCTCGTGAGGTGGCTTTGACTGCGTTTGAAATCACCATCGAGGCATTAGCTAAAGAAGTGAGCATGGAGAGCTTCGGCAAAATCAATTTAAGACTTCAGAGGCAGCAACTCCAAAGGGGAAGAGGAAATCCCTTTGCGGCCATGTAAAATGAGCCATGTAACTTGTAGTCCTCAGTCCAAACGTAGCTGAGGCATACACGAGCTTCCCAAAATGGCCAATCCCTCGACTCCATTAATGGGATGGACCATAGAACTCTGTTCAGTGAGTTCTTTCTTGGTGGCTGCAACAACCACAATAGAATCTATAGGGACACCTTTATTCCAGAATGGCTCATCTTGGAGTAAAATTTATCCGTCCTCTTGGGGACCAGTTCAACTGTGTCCGGCTCCTTCAACACGCTGCTGGCGATGAGCTGGACTAAAACATTCACAGGGGAAGACACCCATGGGGAAGATGGGCCCGCCCCGAACGCCTTCAGGAACACGGATTCCTCTGAGGATGGGGTGGGAGAAGACCAACCACCCCGCTCTTTCTGGATCTCAAGTATGTCACCAAGGAACACCTCCTCAGACTGCAGTCTGGGGGACCCATCCCCTTCCTCAAAATCTGGGCTTTCAAGGGGAGTCCAGGTGCCTCCTCTTGCACGTCCTCTTCCGGAGAGGCTCCTCCACGGTGGAGGACTCAGAGGATGGTACCCCTATGGGGGTAATGCCCTTCTGAAGGTGATCTCAGGGGCAGCAGACCCCAGACCAATGTTGCAGGCTTGCCACCCAGAACAAAACCAGGCAGGGTTGGGTCCAGAGCAGTGGACGAGGCTACTAACCAACCGGAGACCGTCCTAACACCCAGAAGGCAGATTAACTGGACAAAGCTCCACCCTCCTCCCTGCTGGTAATGACCGACTGGGGTGGGAGGGAGACTCCAGCATAGTACAGATGCCCCCAGACAATATCGGTCCTGAGCTATCCAATGCAGAGGCCCCCACAGGAAGGGAGTGGTCTGAAAACTCTGGACTGGAACTCCCCAGTGGCCGCTGGGATCTCAGGCCAGAGGCAAAGCCAACCCCGTGAGCACGGGGCTGGAGCCAGCCAGGGACCCATGCAGAGTGGAGGACCCATGCAGAGTGGAGGCACTACCCAAAACAGACGGCCACTCCTTTAGCAAACTTTGACCCAGGGCACCAAACTCCCAGGAGTCAGATGGGAGTAGAGGAGATCAGAGGTGAGTGAAACGCCACTCGGCAAGTGGCTAGGGGACAGGAGCAACCCTAGTTCCATTTGGGCTTGAGAAAGCTCATAGTTTGGTCCATATCAGATGGGAAGAAACTTCTAGTAGACCGGGAGGAAACTGAAGAATGGCCTGAATGGGTGGAGTGTCTGCAGTCCATACAGGACCACCTACTAGACTTACTCAGATCTGAGACTCTGGAAGTGGCCAGAAAATTAATGGCAATGACCGGCTCCAAGGCAGCCATTGGATCCAAAGGCCAGTCGGATCTGAGCGTACAAGGTTCCCCGTGGACAGATCCAACAAGGCCAATAGGAACAGAGGGGGATTTTGATTCGACTGGCTCCGAGGCTCTGAGAAGTTGGATCCAGCTAGGGGAGCAGAGGCTCTTGGAACCGATGACCCAGAGGCTGGACTCTGATTCAGTAAACATGGATCCGAGAAGCCTAGGCCGTTTAGCAGGCGAGTCCCAGGAGGAAAAGGGCTTCCTTCTGGGATCCGGTGGGGCTTTGGATGGGAAGACTGAGACCAAGGGACCCCCTCTGGCCGGCCCCTTAAGCAGCAAATTATTCATACCGTCTAGGAGAGCCCTGGGATTGAACCCTACACAAATATCACAGTCAATCTCCAAATGGGGCTCTCCTAGACAGTAGACACTCCTCATGCATATCGACAGGAGCAAGCTTCCGATCACGAGGAGCAACGTCTGACGCCAGAAGGTTGGTCAGACATGACAGAAAACCCCTCCAAACACACACACGGGAGAAAAACAGAAGAGAAGAAAGGACGGGAAAAGGTGGGGGACCCTAATAGAGAGCAAATGAATGGGGGGGGGGGGCAGAAAACTATTGAATACTAAAAACCCTTACTATAAAAACAGAAAAAAGGGGAGAGAGACAAAGAAACCCAAAAAGGTCACTCATCTGGACTAGAGAGCTCAAGCAGCAGGAAACATATCTGTTCACTAATCGCAGCAAATGAGATCTGAGGATTATGGGTAACAGGAGTCATGGGAGGAACTTGAGCTCAGGAGCCATCACTCACTTTGCCGGCTCGGATTTGAGGTCGGATCCAAGACCCATCCGTGATCAATAATGACAGGGATAGCCATCAGATCTAAAAGTTTAGCCTTGAAATCTTCTGACAGGGGCCGGTTATATAACCACACTATCTTCGAATAGCTGATTCAGTTAGCAGCTGCTCTGGAAGAGGCCTCAGCATCACAGCTACATTTTACACTATATGCCTAGCCACTTGTATGGCCTGATTTACCAAGGACAAAATTTGTTGTTTGGAATCTATGCCTGTCATATCTGCCACAGCCTTGTTCAAACTGTTAAGAGATATTTGGTCATTTGGGTCTGATAATTAATGACCCTGAAGGTCAGAGTAGTAGTAGTATAGATCTTTTCCCCCACCCATCCATAGCCTTGTTGTCCTTGTCTGATGGTAGGGCATTAGAAATTGGCAGTAGCTAAGAAGGTTTGTCTAAAGCTAAGGAAAAAGCTGAAGGGAGAGCTACAGGATTCTTAAAATGAACTTTGGATCATCTTGAACCTTGTAGAGTCTGTCTGGCCTTTTGGAAGCTGGGGGATGAGAGTCAGGAGCTGCGGATGCAAAAGCGAAGAGTGTCCAAAAATGCCTCCAGGACTAGAGTGCCTTTTGAAAAGAAATTTGCTCCAACTCAAAATGTTTCATCACATTTACAACTGTCTCTGAAAGATGCCTCTTCCAGAGGGGAATCATCAGAGGTCACCTGACCAGGGGAGTTTGAGGAGAATGAGCCAAGGAATTGTAATCAGGATCTGATGCCGCCTCCTCCTCCTCAGATTATTACTCCACGGTAATCTCTTGTGGAGTGGATGGAGGAACTGAAAGGGAGGTGGTTTAAGAGTTGTAATGGCCTTGATCAAGCCCTGGGAAAAGTCCATACATTCCTCTCCAGAAGGGGAAGGCAAGGAATAATTTTTAGCTTTTTTATCACTTTTTCTTTGGGATGATGATCACCCTAATCAAGTGCGAGGCTCCAACCCCTGATGTACTTCAGCCTTCTGGGAATTATTCTCATACTAAAATTTGTGGGTTGCCTTCTGGTCTCTCTGGATAATGATCTGCGGTTCCCTACTCTCGGATGCAGTAGCAGTCTCTTTAGACATGTGATCCTCTTACACCACAACGGCCTCCAACAGAGGCATGGTACAGGGTGTCTGAAATAGAGTCAGACATACAAGCAGGTTCTCTAACCTCTGTGGGTACATCAGAATAAGAATGGGCAGACAGTCTCAGGCCTTGCCCTTTTTGATTTTTTTCTCCTTAAGAAATGTAAGGTTCATCAGGTGTGGAGAATCGTCCACCTTAGACTGGGTCAAACGCTTTAGTCATTGGATCTCTAAAAATGTGTTCAATGAAGACAAACTGGAATGTAACATCTTGGAACAAAGGACTGGTAAAACAAGATTTGTAATAGTGTTCTGCAGCTATGCAGAAAAGACACTGGGTATGGAGCTCTTTGTAAGGCATCAGCCTACCGCATTGACACTTACCCCTCCTAGCTGGCATCTAACAAAATCACGGCAAAACAGTTTAAAGACAGAAGGGTCCCCATCAGGGTACTTATCTGAATATAAGGTGGCTGATGGTATTTACAACAACATGACTGGACAGATTGGTGCGAAAACCCATGCTCGCGGTGGTGGCAACGTAGTCTGAGGAATAATATATACCCGTACACTTACGAGCAGTCATATGCTGGAAGTACGTTTCTGGGAAGGTTTAGGATTTGGTACTTCAGCTAATCTCGGTTTGGAATACTGTAACAGATTTCAGTCAGGGCATCCATACATGTTCAAGTAAATTCATTGCTGAAGTACGAATCATGACATGCAGAATTAAAACCAATCAGAAGACATCTAGTTTTCAGATTAAGACCCCCTCAGTCAGCGGGAATCAGTAGGACTTTAGGTACAAAGGATATGTCTGCCCCACCTTCAATACTTGTTTTTGCATTATTTCTCTTTTATGTCTGCTGGGTGGTCACCTAGTCGCCTGTTTCTGAAAGTTACTAAATGGGCTGGAAAATGTCCTTTCTTCAAGACAAACAGTGTGCCTCTCAATATGGCCAAAGAAATTCTCCTATACCATACTGCAGCAGTGCCCTTACTTAACATTACTGTCATGGCAAGTATGCTACCATAACTATGTTCACTGTATGGATCACTGCAACAGTTGTCATAACATGTACAAAACTATTAAAGCAATATAAAAGCTGGCCAAAGACTTGGATGGGAAAGAGCACAAAACCTGCAGGCTTACTGAAACCTAGCTTGCTCAGAGAACATGCCTAACTTGTAGTGCTTACAGACATGTGAATGGAGGTCCAGGTACCTGTCCTTTAAATATTTTTTTGCTGCGATATTCCTGGGGGAAAAAAAAGTGCTGCAGTGGTAGAAGCTGCCCTAGCAGAGTACAATCTAATATGATTGAACAATTTTCCATGGTGGTCATAATAAAAGGTGATGGAACCTGCTAATCAGTTCATCATAGGTCCTTAATACTAGGCTGTTGATCCTGTGGACCGTTTGTAACCTAGCTACATGATCCCACACAATTTATGAAGGCATAAATGAATACCAGACCCTCAACAGAATAAATTACTTTGGACCTTGAGGGGCCAGACCAGAGGTGTACTTACGACTGCCCATCCAGTTTGTGCTTAAAAAGGGTCAGGGAACTACTATGCTTTATATCTAGGGGAAGTTTATTCTATAAAAGAAGTGTTTTCTGGGACAGATATGTTATGCCACCTGGTCATATTTATACTGCACTGCAAATTCATATCTCAAGTAGGTGTTTTTAGTTTTGATGTAAAGGAGGGTCGCACAGGGCTGGATCCTTCAGGATCTGTAGGCTGAACAGAGATCCCTTCTTAAAAGTTAACAGGGCACAAAACAAGAGCGTTTTATGGTGGTCACAGTAGCTCAAGGTGAATACAACCTGGAATGTCATAGTAAGTAAACACGGTTGTCTCTTCAGCTGGGTCATGTGTTTAGATAAGTGTATACCGAAGAGGCATTATACTCTACAACTGTCCTGATAAGTGAGGAATAGAGGATGGATGACTTTCTTGATCTTGAAGATAAACCCCTGGATTTCCTAACAGTGATAATGTGGTGGTCAAAGGATAGGTCATCAGTGAAAATGCACAACTCATGACAGTCAAATTTTAAGGTGGTGTTACCTATGCAACAGGTGACTGGGTTTGCCAAGGGATACAATGCTGCATTTCTTGGCATTTACTTTGAGGCCATGGTCAGAGAACCACTCCGTGTGCGTTAACCCCCTTTGGAGAATCTAGTGGTCAGTTGGGGTGTTTAGGACAGCTCCCAGTTTACAAACTCTGTTAGCCAAAGGCCCTTGGTGTTGGCCTTGACATCACAGAAGTAGATATCAAAGTGAAGTGATCCCAGTACAGTTCTCTGGGGTACATCATTGACTACTCCTAGTTGTACCTGCACCTCCAACATTAGAGTGGGTTTTCTAGGTAAGCTAGTTTGTTATCAAGAGGATAAGATAGGGGGTTAAATTGATTAACTTAAATGTGGAATGGTATCAAAGGCTTTGGCGAAGTCAATGCACATAGTGTGAAACTATCTGCATACTTTGTTCAGAAACAAATTTTCCTCAGCTGTCTTGCATGAAGGACGCAAAAAGCTACCCAGCCTGCTTAAAATCTTTTGGTCTAAACACAATGTTAGCCATTTATGGGCATCCAATAGGTAAAAGATTTTTCTCCCCATTATTTATCATGTTTCAAAAAGATACTGAAAGTTGAATGGTTTGATAAGTGCCACCAACTAAGACCACTTTAGTCATAAAATGAGGGACGGTTCCCAAGGGCCACTCTGTCTTTGGGTTTGACCATGTAAGACACTGCACATAATGGGCTGGAATTCTAAGACCTTTCAAAGAAATTAAAGTGCCAAAGACTATAGGTTTGAGGGGGGTATGTATCATTTTTCCCCAAAGAAAAATTAGGTCCTGTGGAGAAATCAATTTCCTTGTTGACCTCAAAAGCAAGACCTCTTAATCATTATTTTCCAGAATGCACCGCAGCTTCTCTGTGATAAGGTGACATTTTCTAGTAGCAGCTCTCCAGGGCTCCTTACATATCTAAAAATCTCTGGAAGAAAAGTTCTCCACTGTAGGATCAAAATTCTACCTTCCATACTACAAGGATTAGGCGCTTTAGATTTTGGTGCCATCAGTTGTGTGCGGCTGTGACAGAGGGTTGCAAGATGCAGAGAAAACCATGATGGCTCAAACTCCACAACTCCTTGGGCAGCAAAAAATATGGTTATTTAAGCCACAAAGAAACAACCAGGATCCAGCTGGCTTCATCTTGCATAACCTCTGTCAGCACTCTGGCTATTATTGACAAAGGAGGAAATGCACTAAGGAGACCATTATTCCCAAGGATGGAAATGGGGCCACAACTAGGGCAGTCTTGCAGACACCCAAAGGATAAATTTGGAATATGGAAATTCAACAGGGAGGCAAATGTTCTGTCTCTAGAATCCCCCAAATCTGAGTAATTCTGTAGAAGATCTTTGAGTTCAGTATACACTCCGGGGTTAGGCGTGGGCCTAAGGTAATGAGACATTCTGAGCAAACAGAATGCAGTATGTCTGGAGAGGGATGCTCTACATCAAAACAAAATCTCAAGCCAACATGGCTAGGCTGTACATGGATTTATAACGAGTATCCCCCTTGGCTTGATATACCATATCAGTGTGATATTTCCATGACCAGTGTGTGAACACCAGGTCATCCCACCTATCCAAAGACCAACGGCACAGATTATGGATAACATTTCCTCGATGACAATGTGCTTGCCTTTTTTGTTCCTGCTGTTTTGTTCCTCGAACCCCTCAGGAACCCTTCTACACCATTCCAGGCCTAGTTACAAGTGTCCACAGTTATAGACTGCTTCCCTTTCAGCTCAAAGGAAATTCATGGATTGGTCCTTACCTGTACCACTCACCAAAAAAAAAAAAATCCCCTGTGGATAAGGGAATAAAGAAATACAGGTGCTGGCACCACAAACTGTGTAGGTACCACTGCAATTTTGTCCTGTGTAGCCTTGTCAATGAGAACATGAGGTTTGAGGAAAACTTGCAGAGCAGTCCCTCACAGCAGAACAGCAACCGGGTCAGAGAATGAACTGAATATTGTGACATTTTCCTTCAGCAAGAGGACTCTAAGGAAGCAATTCGTCTGCAAGGGAGTGAAGCTGGATTTTTGTAAGACGAGATATCACTAGTTTAAATGTACAGTGCAGTTAAATGCCTTATTCAACTCCTCCTGGGACTTTGCTTGTGTCAGGCCTGTATCTAGGTAATGATACAAGTGAATACACTGTAGCCAGAGATAAATAATGCAGCTAAGCATTTTGTACACTTTGAGAGTACAAGAAAGCCAAAAGAAGGCAAATTTCAAACATTTGGATCCTGTCAGAAAATGAAGGAATCTTCTTGTCCTGAAAATGTGGATATGTGAGTATGCATCTATCATGTCTACAATGAAAATAGTGACACTAGAAACAGAAGAGGAGCAAAGGTACTGAGTAAAAATCTTAATTCCTCACCACAAGGAAACTGTTCAATATTTTGAGGTCCAATACTAGCCTCCGGGACCCATCTTTTCTTGCAACTAAGAACAGACTGGAATATAAACCCTATCCTTTTCATTCAAGACGAACCTTCCATATGGCTGCCAAAGCTATCCTGTCTTTTAGATCGGTTTCCCATCATGCAGAGAAAACTGGTGAGAGATAGAAGGCATTCCTATAAAGGGAGAAATTGCTCTAAACTCTGCCTCTCCCAATAGTCTGTGGTCCGCTCAGTAAACATCACTATCACTGTCCCTCTGATAGATTTGATTACCTTGGCCTCTTATAGGTTCACAAGTTTACAGAAGTTTAACCATACTAGGGCCTTTATAAGCCTAGTCATGCACCCCAAATGTATCTCATGCATTATTTTGCCACAGACTTTTTATAATGGGTATATGTTGGCTACTACAGACTCATGGCTACCTTTGTCCATCAGAGATATAGGCACCAGACCCGGGATGAATTTCCAACTTTCCATCCACTGGTGTAGGTTACATGTGAAGAGGGTTAAAGAAGGGCTCTGCTTCACATGGACGGAGAGACTATTCATGAGAATTGTAATTCTCAGAGATGCACATGTCCTGCCAAGATGTCCTGTGTGTATCGTAAGCAGAGTTTAGGTCCTTGAATCTTAGGAGTTCTGATGCTGCTTATTATGCAGATATGCAGACTGTCCATCACAGAGGGATCCAAGGATGCCTTATATGTCAGGCATAGATCGTATGTCAGCAGTCTGTAGGAAACGGTGTACAAAAATAGGGCTTTGCGACAACCCACATAGGCCACTGTGTTTATGCCCTGAATTGTTTTTGCAAGTAACCTCTACGGACATTCCAGTTGTTGCATGTGGTTGATCAGGTACATACCACCAAAGGAAGATTTATACTCAATGATGGATCTGATGAGGGCTGAAGTGGCACAATGACTTCTCTGGACCTAGATGCCATGCCCTTACTTACATGTTGACCAAACCAGAAAGATGTTCTTACTATCAAGTTACGATTTACAAATCTCCCCAAATCCCTGACTATTGAGTTTACTCTTATGGCTGTTTTATCAATTACTTACAATCCCAGGGTGGCCAATTGCATGAAATGTACTATTCTACATTTCTTAGCACCGAGTTTTAATCTGTGGCTTTGTCATCATTTGTCTGGGTCAGACCTTCCTGTAAGATGTTAATATCATTTGGGGGTGGGAGGGGGTTCAATGTCTGCTCCTAGTCTGCAATCATCTGACAACTTGGTCAGTCAATGACCCTTGACATAGTCGCTGACTTCTGAGAAGTAGGTGCCAAGGAGGAGAGGACCCAACACTGAGCCCTGAAGGAACTTTGCTGGTGACGAGCCTCTTTCTGGCTATCCAGCGGGTTGTAAAGGAGTTTATGCCCAACACAGTGTATTTTTCACAATGCCTGAGTGAGATTATCAAATGCCTTGGCCAGATAAAGGTAGGTGGTATGCACAGTTCTCTCATCCATTGCCTTGGTAACCTTCTTGAGGAAGTCCACCATGTTTACTAGGCATAACCTGCCTTTGACAAAACCAAAAAGTGGGTTGGGTCTAGCATCTGCATGTTTCCTATGTTGTCGTTAATCAGTTACATGGTAATCCACTTGTCATAAGTTATATTTCAAACTATTCAGAAGGAATCCTAGGATATTACTGCGGGCCACTGAGGCATTGATTTTAGCCCTAGAGAGCACAGCCAGGATTTGCTCCCTGTCGATAGTTGGAGGGATTATGTTTGATGGTATTTCCTTGGGGTGCAAGGTAAATCTGGAGTTGAATTTGGCAGCCAGTAGATTTACTAAGTCTCCTTGCAGTGCATTTGGGGCCATTAACAACCAGTGTGGCACAGTCTTGTGTGTTGCCTCTAAGGTTTCTGACACAGCTAAAGGCTTTATGGTTTGTCCTTAGCCTGGAAAGCTACCTTTACCACCAATGTGGCTTTCCTGGACCTAACTAACCATCTTGTCTCTCTATTTAGTTTGATTAGAGTTTTTATCTTTTTGGGTGTTACACTTCTTAATTTTAGACATTTTTTTCTTTTGTTGAATACTCTGTTAAATTTAGGATTCCACCATGTTGGTTTGAGTTTGTTTTGAGCTTACTAGGCACAGCAGTCTCTATGCAACCACTGATATGGTTGCACAGAGTTTATGTGAACAATTCCACATAGGTTGCAATGTTATCTGGATTTGGAGGAGATGGGAAATGACAGGTTATCACTTGATAAAAGGTAGCTTGCCTTGGAGTAATTAACTGTTACAGGGTTTAGTGTATTTACCAAACTGATTTTAAATTTAAAATGAGACGGCTCTGTGGTCTGGCCTAACCAGAGAGGACATGATACCAGAGGAAAGGCAAAGCAGTCTCATACTTGTGTGCATCAGATCTACTATAATTGTACCTACTATGGGGATATGCACTATTTGCTTTAGGGTGTTGCCGTTTACAAAGTCTAGGAATTTCTGTGCATGCAAATTTGAGGTCATACAAGATGCCCAGGGTACTTGAAGTTCCCCATGGGTATGGTGTTTGGGGGATTGGAAAGTGCCAGTAGGTCTAGCTATGGGTTACCTGAGAGAGGGTGGCCTATAGTTTACAAGGATATAGCATGGGACTTTGTCTATGTGTGGAAGGCACTGAAACCTTGTACTGTCGGGGGTACTCTCTGCAGCTTTAAACCATGTCTAGGTAACTTTACAGATGTCTGCATTCTCCAAGGTGAGAACAGCTGGGAGGGCAGCAGCTTCTTTAAACCCCTTGGAATTCAGCAGGAACACCTTTAGGTTCCTTTCAACTGAGCTTGCTATATCAGGAGGCTTATCAATTTGGCATTGCCTAAAAGACTATGTGGCAAGACAACGTTTTAGCCAATATTCAAAAGCTTAGCGGGGGCAGGTGCAGACCATCCTTAATAAAGCAATGTGATTCATTAATCATATACCCCCCATGCTGACAAATACTGCATCTCGTTAGAATGTCACCAGAAATGAAGTCAATTATCTTTTGTTTGTAATTTTGCATCATCCTTGAAGGAAAAATAAGGCTCAATGTTAGGCACATACCAGCTTGGGACACATACTCAGAAGTGCATAATGTTTCTCTCTACATATAGTATAGGGAAGTACTGCTCAGGCCATTTACACCATTTACTATGACTGAATCATACTGGGACCTGTGGTGCAATGACTTAAGTGTGTGTGTGTTCATAACTTGGTGGATACTTGCTCATGATGGGCAACTGACAGTTATTTTCTCTGTTTAGCTTGGTGAGTGGGGCATCTAAGTACAAGTGAGCCCCCCAATTACTCGAGTCCTGGGTAATCGGCTGACCTGCCTTATGGGCTTTGTATTTGAGACTCCACTGCATGAGGACATGTGTAGAGTTTGCTGTAGCTTCTGTTGAGTGCTTTTGGGTATGCTGAGGATATTTTTTGCAGGCAGAATGTGTGGTAGGTCTTTGGGGTTTGGAAAGATTACATTTAAGTGTCTAAACATAAGCTGGTCTATGGTCTGATGAATGTCGAATACAGTGAAAGAATTACTTCACTGAACCATACCTTTGTTTATAAGTTGCACAACGTAGAATGATTTCCTCACTACCATAGACATGCTACAGTCAAAGCCTAGGTTACTGCCTGCGTGTGTGTCCCCAAGTACCGGACTACTGGGTCAACTCTAAGGGGTGTGCTGTCAATATGATAATTACAAGGAGTGGAGGACTTCCTAAAGGATACTATTATGCATTTCTTGGCATTTAGTTTTAGTTCATGGTTCTGGCACCAGCTGTTTATCCGTGTCAGCCCTTCCTGGAGAACATTTGTGCCGGTGTGGGATTCAATTTCCAATCATCTACAAATTTAGTCAGAGGCCACTGACATTGGCTTTGACTTCAGAGAAGTAAATGCCAAAAAGGAGCAGTCCAAGGACCAATCCCTGAGAAACTCCACTTGTGAATGGACTCTTTGTAGAGGTGAACTCCCCAATTCTAACTTCCTGGGTCCCGTCTGTGAACTAGTTGGCTATCCACCGGGTGACGGACAGATTTGTATCTAATCTCTTGAGTTTGTCAACAATGCTGTAGTGGGATATTGTGTCAAATGCCTTGGCCAGGTCAAGGTAGGCAGTGTGAACCATTTTGCCCTCATCCACTGCTTTGGTGACCTTCTCAAAGAAGTCCACCAGGATGAGAAGGCATCAGCTGCCCTTGATGAAACCAAACTGGGTTGGGTCCAGAGTCTGGAGGCTTACTATTTCACTACTGATCATTTCCATGATAATTCTTTCCATGTGTTTGCATACAAGACTCCTGATAATAAACCAAAATAATTACCATCCAAGTCAGTAGTATTACAGAAATTCTTACCACAAATAAATCTGGTTTTGCAATGAAATTTCCACACTGAAAACCATGCCATCTGTTTTCATCAGCAATATTAATCCAATCATTTGCACACACACTAATAAAGTCAGTTCTACAGTGAAAGCAAACAATCTATCTAATCTCGGTCTCAGTCAGATATCACTTGTCAGTATTTGTGTTAATTTTTACAAATGACACCAAATTTGGCTCTGTAGTACTACATACATCAGCTATAGTAATGAAATTATTTTAGCTAGTAATGACAGTATTTAAGCAAACCTTAAAAATACCATCTATCGTCAGCAGTATTAAAGCATTTGTTTTTGAAATAATTTTACTACTTTCACTGCAAATCTGATTTAAGTGAATAAAAGTACAAACTTTTCACTTTAGTAGATCACCACTATTAATGTCTGCTTTTTACAACTAGTTAGAAATCAGAGTCTGCAAGCTATTTACTAAACGTTCAAATAAAGGCTAACTTGTTAATCCAAGCTATTAAAACTATTCAAGAGACTATCTGGAGTTAGTCTGCTTCCTAATTTTGATTTTTTAAGACATTTAAATTAGACAATATTTGTACTCAAATATGTGGTGCAAAAATTAATGAAACTTTAGTAGCTATATCAGACAGAGAACACGTCAGTTTACATCAAGAAAATATGGAACCGAAACAGTGAAGTTCAATAATCTAACATTTGAAATGAGTTATCACACAAACCACAGCAAAAAGGTATTTTTTTTTTAAATGGACGCGGGATTTTCATGAAATGCTCTCAAAAACTGAAGCAAAGGTTCTGAAGATGAAAAGTTTGCAAACATGCCTTCAAAGTCCTTTTGTAAGCTGCACAGCTGAACGTCAAATTGATGCCTCATACGGGTGGTTTGTGTGTGTGTGTGTGTGTGTGTGTGTGCGCGTGTATTCTTTTGCTGCATTTGCAATCACTGAAACGCAGAAATCTGAGGTTACTGGCAATAATTTACGAAAATATTTCACAGCACTCTGGACAAAGCCGGAGTGAAATAGTTGCAGTTTCTTAACTGCTTCCATGCAACCATATAGTTCTGTTATGAAATGCAAACTCTGCAGAAATAAAGATCATGCATAAATATATTTAAAACAAAAACAAACAGTATCTGCATTCTGTTTAAAACTTGGAGAAGTTTGTTGGGTCTAGTTATGTAGGTTGTGTGGGTTATATTTTCACACAAAATGATTTCTTGTGAAGATAAGACTTCTAAAAAATTATGCTTGTGCCATTCCTATTCCAAGTCTGGGCAAATGCATGTTCACCAGTGACATGATGCGTTTCTGGGCATGGAAGGCTTCCTTTCCTTGACTCTTTTACACAGTTGCCTGCTTCTAATTGCTTCAACATGATCAGACGTTCGCCTATCTCCTGTTCTTCAGTGCCTTATAAGCCATATCCAGAAATATCATATGTACTAGGGTATGGATGAGAACAGTCTTATCACCACGATTGCTCTACTTGCATTTGTTACACTGTAGTCCTGACATATCTGTAGGGCATGCCATACTAAATAGACAGAGCACACACAGCCAAGTGGTAACTGATACAAATTGTTCCACATCTACATTTACCTGAATTGCAAACAATTGACTAAACCTTCAAACCTCAGTTAAGTACAACTATACCAGCAGATGTTGCGACACAAAGTAAGTTATTCCGAAGTTTGAAGCTTTATTCGGTTTTGATAGCCATTATCAGCAATTGGCAATGATAACTTCCTGCATTCAAACACCAACTTTTACTTGTTAGTACTTCTCCAAAATCCTATCAAACCAAGCGGCATGATGTGACTGCCGAAGTCCTGCAAGTTTGTGTGGCATGCACTTTGAAGCAAGTTTGTCTGTATTGCTCACACATTTGCTATTATCCCATGTCATCAACTGTATTCTTTTTTGGCTTGCATACTTAAAATCTAACATCTGTACAACTAGCAGCATTATCCATTTTATTGCATCACCTATTCTGTAATGTAGTATTCTGTACTATCTCTGCATGATTTCTGTATTTTGATTCTGTAGCTTTATCATGGTTTGTTTTTGGAGCTTTTTTCCCTGGACTTCTACTGAAAATGGGCTCACCCTAGCCCAGTAGACCTCCTGGTAAACAAATACAAATAAATATTTTAAAACTGTAAAGAAAACACATTTTTATATTGTTGAACCACGTTCCATACGAGGGTATGTCACAGTCAATTTCAGCAGGCAAGATAAATCTTTTCATTTTAAAGTTTAGCTTAAAAAACAAGCAATATCAGAAAAATCAAGATCCAACATCCAAGAAAGATTAAGGCGCTCATTAAAATTGCAGTTTGTTTCACTGCCAGAAATTCTGTAAATTGTGGCAACACCACAAAGAATAACTTTTCTTTGGCTGTGTCATCTCACCTTATGAAGAGCAAAAGCTCTCTATACTGTGAAACTACGTCCTCAAGGAATGCAAAAACATGGTAACTTAACATATACGTCTGAAAGTTGTTAATCTAACACTCATTACTAAATCAAGTTTCAGTTATTTTGTTCACAACGCTTTCAGGTGAATTATGAAGTGAAATTACTTTTTTAAAGTCTATCTTTTCTCATCAGTCTAAGGTTCCCCATATATATGTGTATGTGTCAGTATATATACACATTAGTCAAGAGCCGCACAATCCATTACTACACAACACAGCTGTGATGAGACCAACTTGTTTTCTGCCAGGAAATTTTCAAAGTAGTAAAACAATTTCCTGGTTTTGTTTAGCAAGGAAAGCAGCGAGAGGATTTACACTTTTTTTTTGCTAAAACTTTTGTTGACACAAACCCAGTAGATACTAGATGTCATGTAACATAGGACTTGTGCAAAGTCAGAAAACTAGTTATATTTACAACCACAAAATCTTAAGAACTTGCTCTCTCTTTTTAACTACAGCTTTTTTATGAATAATGTCTAGGCATTTATGTTTGGGTAGAGTAGGCCAAATGTTGTGGACTGCCACTCTACTTACTCACACATTGTTGTAACACTAAGACACTGACTCCACATAATGCTTAAAAAAATCTTCATTAAGATGCTACTGACCAAATTAACAAGATAATTTAAAAGAGGTGGAGAGAAAATGAAAACTGATGAAAAAGTGAAAACATAACCCCATACATCTCAACTTTTACTGCAAGAAATCTAGACAAAGTCTAAAATAATGGGAAACAAAGGCCCCAAACTAGGGACAGGTTTTAAATACTGTTCTTATAAACTTAGAAAGTTGCTAGAACAATACAATATATATTAGCAGGCATATCCCTGGAGGATATGTACTTGCCAGAAAACCACAAATTTTATGAGAAACAGACCAAATATTAAGGAAAAATCTGGACAGTTCAGAGGTATGCAGACCCCCCACCCCCCCAAATTTGGAAGCAATCATTAAGTGAAAGAACGTATGAAGTGCATCTGTCTCACTATTTAAAAAAAAAACTGCTGGAACTACTTTTGTTCTGCATTTTGAAAGGCAAACTTCCAAAGATAAGTGCAAGTTCAGCAAGTACAAATATACTCTGCTGTTCCTTTTGCAGTCTCTTAAAACAACAAAATGTTAGCAATTCAATAAAACAACCAGTTCCATTTAGCTACATTAAGTGCCTAGTAACATGGGCAACAAAATGTCAAAGGGTCATTTTGCAAAACTTTTTACTTCCACTGTTCTACACTGGTGAATCAAGACCTGCAATGATGTCAGGATAACCATGGGGTAGAAATTAATGCATGTTACAATCATCTGTTTTCAGCAGCAGGTTATAAAAATCAATACAATGGGGACAGGAAAATGCTCTAAAATACTATATCAGTTTCTATGCTGCAAGGATTTATTTCTCTGTTTACCAGGAAGTTTCGAATGGGCACTTCTCTGAATTTGTGTAGACCTGGGGAAAAAAGCTCCGCAGATCAGAATAAATGCATTATATAACAGAAAAATATAACATTATGTAATTCACTGTGCGGTCTATATTATCACATTATATAGAATAATGAAGAGTACCTTCCATACACAAGAGTTACTGAAAAATGAGGTAGCTGATTACAGACAATTTGACATTCAGTAGTAGCTAATTTATCTAGTGAGATTTTTAGTCGAGTAGGTTACGCTTGATAACACAGAAAGCAAAAGTATTATACTGGCTGATGTATTTAAAGAAAGAATAATTCTAGTAGAATTATATATGTACAGGGTGAGATAGAAGGGCATGTATGAAAGTTGCATGTATGATGCATCTGTGGTTACGTGAAAAAAGTGGGTTGTTGGCTTGATTGGAAAGTATGTAACATGAGAAATAGTAGCAGCCCGTTTTGCATTTTGGCGTTTGTATACTGTAATTATATTAGCGTAAAAAATAAATTGTGTGCAAACTAGAGTAAAGAAAGACAGTTAATGTATTAATTAGAAAAAAAAAGCTTGGTACAGTTCTAGGGGTTTAGCCTGGAGACTAACTAGTTGCTTACTTTGCCTTTCTTCAACGAAACCTTAAAGTTATTTATTGTGCCTGTCTTGTTTCAGAGGAGATTTGGTTCCAGAGTACAATGAAATCACCTGAGCTGTTATTAGATCTTGTGATGGATAGTAGTGTTTCCATACATACAAATATTTCAAGCATGGGCAATGCCCTTCTAGCTTGCCAATATACCAAAACACTTGCGTGTCCAAGCTGTTCTTAAAAATACCTAAATTAGTACTTGCTTTAATGCAATTTGATAGTCTGTTCCATATATCAGCTACTCCGTCAGAGAACCAATTAGTACACTTCTCATTCCTATAGAATTTTCTACATTGGCTGTCTGATTCTCTAGTACTTTTTGATAACCCCAAATATTGCTAGCGGTAGTTCTCTCTAAATGCACTATATACCTGAATAAGATCTCCTCTTGGATATCTGTAAGACACTGTACAAATTCAGATATTTTAGTCTTTCATAATAACTTAAATGCTCACATCTATGGATGCCCTTCGTATATTTACACTGTACTCTGTTTTCTTACAGGGTTTCCATATTGTCATTCCATGCTCAAGTTTGGGTTCAATGCAACAAACAAGGATTTCATTTTTTATTTCCTAGACTTTTTAAATCTTTTAATACACCCTATAGTTCTATAACTATCATTAACCAACTGGTTGATATGATTAGAAAAACTCATAACTGAATAGTACAGTTTTGTACCTACCATAAATGCGGATGTTAGAGTGTTCACACTGCGGCAGTCATTACACTTGGGTTATCCTGCCATCAGGCGGTCCCGCAGTCGGCCAGAGTTCCAAAGTCTTGATCCAGTGTCAGTTGCTGTCACTTCTTCCCTGACATCAGTGCGTCAGGGGTATACAAGATGCATCCAATGCCATTTTCTTCGGTTTTTCTTGCCCCAGATGTCAGGTGCCCCCAAGTAGGTAGGCAATACATATTGCTAATAAAAAATATACATACGAAATAAAATATCTTCAGTTACAAGCAAATACACCACAAAGGTTGCATAGAATAGAAAGGCATAGGTAAGTCCAGCTAGTTCAGAGGGGATGGAGGGAGGGTAACCTGGACTGCAGCAGTGTGAACACTCGAACATCTACATTTATGGTAGGTACAAAACTGTACTATGTTCACCATGTTACACTGCTGTAGTCATTACACTTGGGTAGAATCCCAAAGCTAAGGTTGGGTAGCTGGTCTATAAAGAGTTAGGATTGGATATGAGGCACTGCAGAACTGCAGTGGCAAATCCTGCTCTGGATGTAGAGTAAAGAGGCAAGTGGTAATGCTTGGTAAAGGTGTGCACTGAACTCCAAGTTGCAGCCTCCAAAATTTCCTTGGTAGGTACTCCTCTGAGAAAAGCTGTTGAAGTGGCTGTTGCCCTGGTGGAATGTGGCCTAATGTTATTTGGGACTGATTTTCCATGCTGTGTGTAGCAGTAATGAATGCAGTGTCCTATCCATTTGGATATAGATAGCCTTGCCCTGTGATCCTGCAGCATATGCTACAAACAGTTGCTCAGTTTTCCTGAAAGCTTTTGTTTTGTCCAAGTAGAAGCGTAGCTGCCTGTGTATGTCCAAAGAATGCAAAAGTTTCTCCCCTTTATTCTGGGGGTTTGGATAAAAAGTTGGCAAATGGATGGTTTGGTTAAGAGCCACACTAGATACCACCTTTGGCATAAAGGCAGAGTTTGTCCTTAAAGAAACCCTGTCTTGATGAAAAATTATAAAAGGTTCCACTGCCATTAATGCCTGTAGCTCTGAGACTCTTCGTGCTGAAGTTACTGCCAGGAGCAGAGCTGTTTTCCATGATAAAAATTTTAGATCGGCTGTATTGGCTGGCTCAAAAGGTGGCAGGGTTAGTTTTTCCAAAACGAAATTGAGGTCCCAAGTTGGTGTTGGTGTTCTCCGGGGCGGTCTTATGTTTTTAGCCCCTCTGAGGTACTGCTTTAGCAAGGGATGAGAGAATAATGGAGGATCTGTGTTGTAATGTGCTGAAATGGCACAGGCGTGGATCTTAATTGATGAGAAGGATAGGCCTCTGTCCAGCATCTCCGTTAAGTACTGTAAAATCTGAGGAATGTTTGGAACAAGAGGGTCAAGGCTTTGAGCCTGGTTCCAGGCACAGAATCTCTTCCATTTTTTTGAGTAAGCTTTCCTGGTGCTAAGCCTCCTGGCCTCCTAAATGACATCCATAACAGCTGCTGAGAGAGGTGTTGCCTGTTTGACTAGTGAATCTGCCATGCAGCCAGGTTTAGGGTTTTGAGTTGACCATGCAGGATCGGATTGTTGTGTTGAGTCAGGTGGTGTGGAATTTGAGGCAAAATCCATGGTGGGCCTTGAGCCAAGTTCCTTAAGATAGGGTACCAGTGCTGGTGTGGCCAGTCTGGAGTAATCAGGATCTTCTGTGGTTCGTCTTGTCTGGCTTTTAGGAGTACCTTTGAAAGGAGAGGCAGAGGCAGGAAGGCATAAACTTTTAGGTTTTTCCAGCTGAACAAAAGAGCATCCACTTTCCATGCTTGTTTGTGATAAGTTCTTGTGCAGAATTTTTGTAACTGGTAATTCAGTGGGGAGGCAAAAAGATCCATGTCTGGGCATCCCCATTTTTACATTGCCATGCTGAAGATTTGTGGATTCAATTTCCATTCGTGAGGGTCCATGATATTTCTGCTTAGATCGTCTGCCAGAGTATTTTTCTTTCCTGGCAGGAATTGTGTTTGCAGGTGAACTTGATACGTTAGAGCTGTGTTCCACAAGGTCATGGCTTACCTGCATAGGGGATAAGAATGAGTGCCCCCTTGCTTGTTTATGTACCACATTACTGTGGTGTTCTGTCTTTAATAGTAATTGTCCTAGATGCAGAAGGTCCTTGAAAGCCGTTAGGGCATTTTGAACAGCCAACATCTCTTTCTGATTGATGTGACGATGCATCTTGTCTGTGGCCCACTTTCCCTGAATGCATTTTCCTGCCATGTGTGCTCCCCAGGCGTAATCCGAAGCATCTGTAAAGTCTGCCTGGCTGTGGGTTGGGTAAAAGGCTGACCCTTGTTTAGGTGACATGCCTGTGCCCACCATCAAAAGTTCTGTTGTAGGCAGGGAATCATTGGTATTACTGCTTCTAAACTGAGGGAGTGTTGAGTCCAAACACTTTTTAGGTACCGTTGTAATTTCCTCATGCAGTCTGGCATATGGTATTAGTAGTATGCAGGATGCCATGAATCCCAGGGCCTGCAGAATTTTTCTTGCAGGGAGATGGGACTTTTTTGCCAGTAGTTGAAAATATTGAGTTAGTTGAACTTGTCTGGCGTGAGGTAAGCCATCTGGGCTGTTGTATTTAAGCTGGCACCCAGGAATATAATCTGTTGTGAGGGCACTATTTTGACTTCTTTTCGTTTACTGTGTACCCTAGAGAAATTGGCAACCTTTTTACAAACGCCAGATGCTGTAGAAGTATGTCCTTTGTCTCTGCTTGAATGAGGCAGTCATCCAGGTATGGATATATTTGAATTCCTTTTTGTCTGCAAAATGCAATTACTGGTGCCAGGCACTTTGTGAAGACCCTGGGCGCAGTAGATAAGCCAAAGGGCAGTGCAGAGAATTGGTAGTGCATTGTACCAGCTTTGAATCTGAGGTATCTTCTGCAATTTTGTCTGATAGGGACATGCAGGTATGCCTGTCTATCCTTGTCCTTGCGTTTTTTCGGTATTGCGGTCGTCGGTTGATCCAACGGCATAGTATAAAAGAACCTTCGTCCAAAGTAGTGCAAAGCAAAATCAAAACATCTTTTTATAGTGCGTTTGTTAAATCTAGCACAAAACCGACAACTAGTGACGTCGTGATCAGGGCCTAGGCATGGAATACAGTAAGAGTGGAAGTCCTTATGAGGTATTTGCTTCCCACAAGAAATACAATTATTAATTTTTTCAGACAACGGTCTGAGGCAAGAAAAAAAGTTTCCCCAACGGGGTACTTCGCTTTATTGAAGACTTCGGATCTGAAATTCGACTTCGAAAATCTCAAGAGTCGGCCGACCGGCACTTGCGAACTGCTTCTGCTTCGGGCACCGCGTGGCAAGAAAGATGGAAGAAAATGGCATCTGATGCATCTTTTATACCCCTGGCGCACTGATGTCAGGGAAGAAGCGACAGCAACCGACGCCGGACCAAGACTTTGGAACTCTGGCCGACTGCGGGACCGCCTGACGGCAGGATAACCCAAGTGTAATGACTGCAGCAGTGTAACACGATAAACATCTACCCATATACCCAGGTCCTTAAATGAGTCTGTTTCAATCACTGCATGCTGTATTAAATATTCACCTTTCAATTTATGGTCTCCCAAATCTCTCATGCTTCGTTTTTGATGTATTTATCAGCATATTATTCTCCTGTGCCCAAATGGTCGATTTAGTCAAGTTATGTTGCAGACATGCCTTATCTATAACACATGTAATCAGTTTACCCAATTTCAAGTCATCTGCATATAGACTGGAGAACACCTCAGATGAAGAAGTTAGGTCTGAAAGATAAGGGCATAGGACAGAGACCCGTGGGACACCTGGACTGTAACCAAGATTTCACCTGTCCAGTTGCTGTATGATACCTGCCATGTCCTATTTGTAAGCCATGCAGCTATCCATCTCATCAAAAGTACATCAATACTTAGTTGTACTAATCTATTGATCATTTTGTGTACGACCCTTTCAAATACTGAAGTTAAATCTATATAAATTACATCACAGCACAATTTTTCATTCACAGGCATTATATTGTTATAGAACATCATGTTATGGGTGGTAATAGATCCATTTTCAACGTATGCATGCTGATATATGGTTTCAAAAGTCCCAACCTATCCAGTTCTGACAATAACTTATCCAATATTACCTTCTTCATTAATTTTTCCACAACATGAAAGTAGACGCAAGGGTCTATATGACTCTAGGTTTGTCCTACTCCCCTTTCCTTTAAAGACAGGTTTAATACGTGTATGTCTCCAGTCTTGATGAATCTTCCCGTATTTATATGACCTAGTGAATAATAGGGATAATGGTACTGTAACTTCTTACTGAAGTGTTCGGGGCATTGCTACTAATTCCATCTCCGCCGTGTGCTTTGTTTGGATCCAGTTTGCTCAGTTCTTTTTCAATATAATCTAATTTGATTCGGGTATCTGGTGTTACCTGGATGTCACTAGGACAACCCGTGATCCCTTTTATGATGCCAAACTGTTTTGCATAAGATTTATAATCTGTTGTGTCAGAGAATAAATTTTAGAATGTGCACAGTTTATCAATTTGTCTTTACTCCTTCCACATCTTATGTACCTATAAAAAGGTTTCCTATTATGCTCAATATCTTTATATAAATTCTCTTCAAGTTTTTCTTGACCTTGTCTCACACTGTTAATCTGTATGTCCAGCTTGTTTGTTTCAGTTTTCAAAGTTGTAGTTCAACCTCTCTTCCATTTCTTATATATTTTTTTGTCTCTCACCTTAATCCGATATCTTGTTCTTATGGAAATATATCGCCCTGATGTTAAACATTCTTAAACAAATCTTTTGATTTTTTTGCAACTCAATTTGTCTTTTAAAACTTTCCACATTCCATCTGCAGTTTTTCCACTGAACACCTCCCTCCAGTTAGGTTTACATAGTGACCATTTTGCTTTCATATAATCTGTAATTAACCTTCTGTGCTTAGATTTCAGTGTGGCAGAATTATCTAGCAACAAATTAAGCTTTATAACCCCATGATCACTGCACATCAAAGGTGGTAAAACGTGAATTGATGTTACAGTAACTTCTTTGGGAACAGAAATATCTAGTATGTTCTGTCCCTTAGTATTTTTTATACAATCTGAAGCAATTGTTCCTGAATATACACTGTGAATAATTTCCTTACTAATGTTGTTAAATCAATATTATTCCAGTCTGTTCAAGTCCCCAGGTAATATTATTCTTGCATCTTGTTTCATGCAAGAAATGTATGAATTCCTCTAGGTCATCTGCACTTGACTTTGGTGGTCTATATACTCCAACAACTGTTGTATGTTCCAGGATTGTCTTTACTGTCAGTTACATAGTGTATAGTATCGGCATTATAATTTAACATGTAATAAATTACAGGTCTCACAACTATCTTTAATCCCCTTCAAAACATCTCTACCTGATTTTTTGTTAGAATGTCTGTTACAGTAAAAAAAAAAAAAACTTATCAATGCTCCTGGCATTAACAACCATCAGAGATGCAACAAATGTTGCTATCTGTGAATTGTTAAATTTTTCTACATGGCAAAAAATCCTGCCTAGTGTTTATCAAATACTGCAAAAAATACAGTTGTGTACACTTACCATAAATGTAGATGTTAGAGTGTATTCACTGTTGCAGTCATTACATTTGGGTAATTCTACTGGCAGGTTGCCCTCAGTCGGCATGAATTCCAAAGTCTTCGGTCCTGCGTCGGCTGCTGTCGCCTCTTCCCTGACGTCAGGGTCAGGGGTATAAAAGCAGCAGCAGACGCCATTTTCTTCAGTTTTTCTTGCCCCAGATGTCAGGTGCCCCCTAAAAGAGTAGCCAAAATTTAAAAATATATACACCAATATAAACTTTACCTTCATCTACAAGCAGATACACCACATAGGTTGCATAAATCGGAGAAGGGAAAAGTTCTAGCAGAAAAAGGGGGATGGCGGGTGGGTAATCTGGACTGCAACAGTGAATACACTCAAACATCTACATTTATGGTAAGTGTACACAACTGTACTATGTTCTTCGTGTTTCACTGTTGCAGTCATTACATTTGGGTAGAGTCCCAAAGCTATGGTTGGGAGGCTGGAGCTAAACAGCATTAGGAGCGGCGGATTTAGAGTAGATTGGCAGATGATAGTGCTTTGTAAAGGTGTGCACTGAACTCCAAGTAGCAGCCTCTAAAATGTCTTTGGTTGGTACTCCCCTGAGAAAGGCTGCTGAAGTGGCTGCAGCTCTGGTTGAATGTCGCCTAATGCCCTTAGGCACTGGCTTGCCATGGCGTAAGTAGCAGAAATGAATGCAGTGGCCTATCCACTTTGAAATAGTCTGCTTTGAGATAGCCTTTCCCTGTGATCCTGCAGCATATGCCAGTAGTAATTGCTCTGTCTTCCTGAAAACTTTGGTTCTGTCCAAGTAGAACCTAAGCTGTCTGTGTACGTCCAAAGAATGCAGAATTCTCTCCCCCTTTTTCTGTGGATTTGGATAAAAAGTTGGCAGATGAATAGTTTGGTTAAGAGCCATGCTGGACACCACCTTAGGCATAAATGTTGGGTTTGTCCTCAGAGAGACCCTGTCTGGATAAAAAATGATAAAGGTTCCACAGCCATGAGTGCCTGTAGCCCTGCAGTAGCAGCTGACTCGAAAGGAAGCAGGGTGAGTTTTTCAAAGACATAGTTGAGGTCCCATGCAGGTATTGGTGATCTCCTTGGAGGCCTTAAATTTTTGGCTCCTCTGACGTACTGCTTTAATAAAGGATGAGAAAAAAATGGTGGCTCTGTATTGTAATGAGCCGAAATGGCAGAGGCATGAATTTTAACCGATGAAAAAGATAGGCCTTTGTCCAGCATCTCAGTTAAGTATTGCAAAATATGAGGAATATTTGGTACAGCTGTATCAGTTCCTTGTGCCAGATTCCAAGCGGAGAATCTCATCCATTTTCCAGCATAAGATTTTCTAGTACTTGGCCTTCTGGCTTCCAAAATGACATCCATCACAGCTTTACTGAGGTGTGTTTTGTACGACTAAATTATCCGGCATGCTGCCAGGTTTAAAGTACTGAGTTGGCTGTGCAGGATCTGATTGTTTTGCTGGGACAGCAGATGAGGTATTTGAGGTAAGGTCCAAGCTGGGCAGTGAGACAAGTTCCTTAGGATTGGATACCAGTACTTGCGGGGCCAGTCTGGGGCAATCAGTATCATCTTTGGCTTCTCCTGTCTGACCTTTAGGAGTACCTTGGGGAGGAGAGGTAGTGGAGGAAAGGCATATACTGATAGGTTTTTGCAGCTGAAAGATAGGGCGTCCACTTTCAATGCTTGTGATAAGTCCTTGTGCAGGATCTTTTTAGTTGGTAGTTGAGAGGAAGCAAATGGATCCATGTCCGGGCATCCCCATTTCCTTGTTATCATGCTGAAGACTTTGTGGATCCAGTTGCCACTTGTGGGGATCCATGAGGTTTCTGCTTAGTTCGTCTGCCAGTGTTTTCCTTTCCTGGCAGGAATTGTGCCTGTAGATGTACTTGGTAAGTCAATGAATGCGGTGTCCCACAAAGTCATGGTTAAGTCTGCAAATGGGGTAAGAATGTGTGCCCCCCTGCTTGTTTATATACCACATGACAGTGGTGTTGTCTGTCTATCAGTAGTTGTCCCAGATGAAGTAGGTCCTTGAAGGCTGTCAGGGCATTTTGAACAGCTAGCATCTCTTTTTGATTGATATGTAGATGCATTTGGTTTGAGGACCATGTGCCCTGAATGCATCTTCCTGCCATGTGGGCCCCCCCAGGCATAATCTGATGCATTCGTTGCTAGTGTCTGCCTGGCTGGGGGTAATGTGAATGGCTGTCCCTTGTTCTGGTGACAAGCCGTCACCCACCATCGAAACTCCTGTTGCAGGGCAGGGAATGAGAGTAAAAAGAAGTTGTCCTTACCATAACGTTCCATGTGGAGTGTTCATCTTGCCTTTGTTCTTACACATGGGTTTGGAGCCGATCCTCGGCTCCGAGTCGGCCGCTTAGCAAAGCTCTGCATCGAGAAGAAGCTCGAGACCAACCTATCTCCCACAATCCCCTCTGCCCTTACCTCAGATCTAGTTTGCAAAACACCAGATCCAGCAACAATAATGTAAACATACATACATACCAGGGCGTAAGTGAAACCAGCAGCACAACAGAGAGAAATCAGTAGCAGGAGAGCCAGACCAGACCTCTAAACCGGACGTTCTTCCTGACCTGAGGGTGGGAATGCAAGAACAAAGGCGAGATGAACACTCCACATGGAACGTTATGGTAAGGACATAACTTCTTTATGTGAGTGTTCAATCTCGCCGTTTGAACTTACACATGGGTAGCATCCCTAGCTCCGTGACCCTGAGAGACTCACGGAAGAACGTTCCTGAGCACAGTGGAACCAAAGGTTGCCCTGTCCCTGGAAATCTTATCCACTTTTTAATGAGTGATGAATGTATGTGGTTTAGACCAAGTGGCGGCCGCACGAATAGTATCTAAAGGTAGGCGGGCCGCATGAGCCAAAGATGTGGAGACTGATCTAGTAGAATGTCCTTTCGGTTTGGTGGACAAACTGATTAGTAGCAGCATAAACAAAGGTAATACAATCAGACAGCCATTTGGAAAGAGTACGCTTAGTCACTGCCATGCCCTTTTTGTTGTCTGCAAAGGCTATAAAGAGCTGGTCTGCTTTTCTGTGATCTTTTGTTCTACCCAGATAGAATCTGAGTTGTCTATGAACATCCAACTTGTGCAACATATATTCTAGCTTATTGGAATGGTTTTTGAAAAATGTGGGGAGTTCAATGGATTGATTAATGTTGTTGACTGAACAAACCTTGGGGAGAAAAGAGGGGTTGGTGCGTAAAGACACCCTATCCGGGTGAAAAATTAAATATGGGTGTTTAATGGAAAGAGCTTGAAGTTCCGACACTAGTCTGGCTGAAGTGATAGCTACTAGAAAGAGTTTTCCAGGACAAGAACTTTAAGGAACAGGAAGAGGCTGGTTCAAAGGGTGGTAGCATTAGCTGGGATAAAATTCCACGGAGCTGTAGGAAACCTAACTGGTGGTCTAAGATGAAAGGATCCTTTTAAAAAGGCTTTACAAAGCCTATGAGCCATAATAGGTGCTCCATTCTCCCCTACATGAAAGTTGGAAATAGCCAACTGAATCCTCAAGGTGGCAGTAGAAGCTCCTTGGTGAAATAGCATGGATAGGAACTCTAAAACTTTGTTTAGTGAGGCTATTAAGGGATCTAAATGTTGTGCAGTTGCCCAATACACAAAACGCTTCCACTTACTAGTGTAAATTTTTGTAGTGGAAGCTTTATGAGAGGCTACTAGAATGTTCTGAACCGCCGGAGAAAGAAGATCAGACCTGGCTAAGAAGGGAAGCGGAGCAGCCAAGCTGCTAATCTGAGGAACAGGAGCGACGGGTGGGGAGCTCCTGACGAATGAGTCAGTAGATCTAGCACCGGGTCCAGGATCCAGGGCTCCCGTATTTGGTGTGCTTGAAGAAAGGGAAACCAAATTTGATGAGGCCAGAATGGGGCAATCAGAATTACAGTCCTTCCCAGATCCTTGGCTTTCTGGAGAAATCTCGGTAGAGGTATAGGGGGAAAGGCGTACAGGAGACCCGGGGGCCAATCGTGAATAAGAGCGTCACTGGGGACATCCCCTGGCGGGGGTAATAGGGCAAAGTAGCTTCTGCATTTTGCGTTCATTGGAGACGCAAACAGTTCGCAGCAAGGCTGGCCCCACTTAGGGAATATCATGTCCGCTATTGTCTGGTTGAGGGACCACTCGTGAGGTAACAGGATGGCTCTGCTCAACCTGTCCGCTATAACGTTGGATAACCCCGGGATGTGCGTTGCTATCAGAAAGCGACCCGTGGACTCTGCCCATTGCAAAATTCTCATGGCCTCTCTGCATAACTGGTAAGATTTGGTTCCCCCTTGTTTGTTTATGTACCAAACTACGGACATGTTGTCCGTTTGAACTGCAATGGTCCCTAGAGGTAGAAGGGAGGAAAAGTGTTGCAACGCTAGAAACACTGCCCTCATCTCCAGGACATTGACGTGCAGGTTGTACTCTAGATTGGTCCATTCGCCTTGGACTGTCTGTCCCTGAAAGATGCCCCCCCACCCTATAAGGGAAGTGTCCGTGGTCACTGTAGCTGTTGGTGTGGGTAACACAAACGGTCGGCCGTGGATGAGATTGCAATTCTGTAATCACCAAGACAGGTGTGTTTTGCAGGTGTTTGTGATGTGAATTTCGTGCGTCAGCGGTAACTGTTGGAACGACCATTGTGCGAACAGCAGCCATTGAAGAACTCTCATGTGTAGTCTTCCCAAGGGAATTGCAATGAGGGAAGCTGACATGAGTCCCAAGACTTTCAGAACTAGTTTGGCTGGGGATTTCTTGGACAACAGAAGTAGAGATATGTGCTTTTGTAGGGAAGCTATTCTTTCTGGGGGAAGTCTTAGAAGCAAGGAACGGGTATCCAAATCTGCCCCTATGAATGAGATGTGCTGTGATGGCTGTAAGGCAGATGTTTCGAAATTTATCGAAATCCCTAGCTGAACATAAAGGCCGAGTGTGTAGTCCCTGGCCTGTATCAGTCGACGCTCGGTGGTGGCAGTAAGGAGCCAGTCGTCCAGATACGGAAACACCGGAATCCTAGGCGTCTCGAGTGAGACGCTACCACTGCCATGCATTTGGTGAAAACCCTGGGGGCTGAGGTTAGACCAAAGGGCAGGGCCCGAAACTGAAAGTGGCTGGCTCCCAGCCGGAAGCGCAGGTGATCTCTGGACGCTCTGGCCATTTTGATGTGGTAGTATGCATCCTTGAGATCTATTGAGCACATCCAGTCATCCTTCTGTAAGAATGGAAGGATCGATTGAAGCGTGACCATCTGGAACTTTTCTTTCTTCACAAAGGAATTGAGCTTGCTTAGGTCCAGAATTGGCCTCCAGTCCCCTTGTCTTTTTTGGAACTAAAAAGAACCTTGAGTAAGTTCTGAATCCTCTTTGGTCTGCCGGGACTGGTTGGATTACTCTTTCTAGCAGCTTTGAAATTTCTATGGCTGCAGGTTCTCGCAGATGGGGCGGTACATCTGGGAGTCTTTTCTGTGGTAACGGGGGAGAAAAATGGAATTTTGTAACCTCTGGTAATAATGCTTTTTACCCATCTGTCTGAGGTAAGACTTTGCCAGGCCTGAGGGTATAAAGCGAAGCGACCCCCGACTGCCTCCAGAGCAGGACAGTCGGGCCTCCCTTCAGGAGTGCTGGAAAGGCTTCCCAGGGACACTATCCCTGTCGCCTTGGTTCTGCAGACCCCCTCTGCCGCCAGGGCGACGTCTTCCACTTCTGCCCCCCCCCTCTGCCTCTGGAGGGGGCATCACCCTGTGTGCTTGGGAAAAAACCCTGGGGTTTACGAAACCACATTTTCCCACCTCGTTGCCCTTTGGGGTACGGTCTGGATGGGGTGGAAAAACTGACTCGGACAGCAGACAGAGTCTTTCCCTCTTGCTCACACCGGGTAAGGGTCTCCTTTACTTTGGGGTCAAAAAGAGTGGCACCATCGAAAGGGGCGTTAGTAAAGGAAGACTTGAAGGCTTCCGCAAAGGAGCATAGGCGCATCCAGGATTGTCTACGGAGAGCAATCGCTGAAGCCGCAGCCCTACTCGACCCTTCGGCTGCATACGAGATGAGCCTCATGGATGAGTTTACAATAGATGTAAGGGTATTGAGCTGTGCTGTCACCTTATCCGCGACAACAGCATCTGTAGTACCCTGGAGGGTATCTCCCAACTCTGACTAGATCCCTCTGTAAACGTGCGAAATGTGTCAAATAGTTCAGCGACCGCATGGAAAAAGTAGTTGAACTGAAAATGCGCTTCCCATATCTGTCCATGGTCCTAGAATCTCTGTTAGGCGGATGGACAGACGAGGAAGATTCAGACATCTCCTTTTTAATGGCAGCTGCCACCACCATAGCGTCCACTGGAACACCCTTTGTGAGGTATGCCTTATCCTGAGGGGCCGTAATATACTTATTAGGCTTTCTGGGAACTGGCTCCACTGTGTCGGGTGTCTCCCACACCCTTCGAGCAATCAAATCCATTAACTCGAAGGGCGGAGTGACCCAGGAGGAAGAAGGGCGAGCACCGAATGCCTTCAGCAAGACTGACTCATCCTCAGAAGGGCTGTAGGGCTTGCCAATCACCTCTCTGTTTTAGGATCTCCAGGATGTCAGAGAAGGAGACATCCTCAGAGGGTGATTTTGGGGACCCTTCTGACTCATCTAAGTCAGTGTCTGATGTTAAGGACTCTTGTGGAGAATCCAAGTGCCTCCTCTTGCACAATCTTTTCCTCGGGACGTCATCGGGGGGGGGGGGCATCCGATGAAGCCTCCGAGGAAGAGGGGGCTCCCTCTGGGAGCGGCTGAGACACTGGTGCTAGACGCTTTTGAGTAGCCGTAGGTGCAGAGGAGGACAACGGGCCTTTATGGGAGGGAGACGTTGCTTCTGCTGACGTAGTTGTCTGGGAAGACAAAACCTTCCTCATAAGGTCGAAGGCCCCAGGACCCCGAGCAGAGGAATCCCCCGGTTCCGAAGAACGCGGAGGTATCTCCGACGCGGAAGCCAAGGGCACCGACCCAGAGGACGGAGCAGAGGTGATCCGTGCCGAGGCGCTGAGAGGGAGAGTCTGCACCGAAACATCGGTTCGACTCTCGGTCCCGGAACCAAGGATAGATAGTCGGCTCCACGAGTCCGGGAGAGGTTCCGACGGAGTCGAGGTCAACGGTGCCGACAGAGAAAGAGACGGTTCTGGCACCAAGGGCTCCACTATCAACAGATCAGCGTTTCCCGGCTCCGAGGGCTGAGTAGGCCTCGGAGGAGGACCAGATGGAGACAAGGGAAGGCCTTCGAGTCTCGACACCAACTGAGAGGAGACTTCAATGAGTTTGGACAGGGCCGTGTTCTCCAACTTCTGCACCACACGATCTACGTCGGTGTCTGAGAGGGGCCTGGAAGACCGCGAAGGAATAGAGGATGGTGCAGACCTCAAAAGAGCAGGAGGTGGCAGTTCCGTCACTGGTTCCAAGACTCTAGGCTCGGTGACAGACACTAGCTCGATACTCGGCCCCGAAGTCTGTGGAACCGGTGAACGAACTTTAAAAGAAGAACTTGGAGCCGATGACATAGGCTCCGAAGTCTTCAACTCCTTCGAAGATTTAGAAGCCTGGTCTGACTTATCTAAAGCCTCCTGAAAAGCAGGCTTCAGAAGACCCCTGTCCATAAGCTTCCTGCGCCTATCTGTCATGACCCTTCCACTAAAGGAGTGACATATGGAGCAGTCCTCCTGAAGATGGAGAGGGCCAAGACAGTAGACACAGGAGCTATGGTAGTCTGTGACAGACATCTTCTGTCCACACGGACATCTTTTAAAGCATGACTTAACCTTCTCAGACATGTCAAGTCAAAAATGTCACAATCAACAGTGAGACAATCACTACTCTTAGACTTAGCCAAAGGCAGTGAAGAAAAAAATGAAGTGATTATTATCAGTTTAAGTGTGGAATCCAATAATTAGTGAGTGGGGTAGGCCCTAGGAATCCTAACTAAATAAAACTGTTTGAAAACACTAATATTTTAGTCAATCGGAACCAGAGACCATACACACACACATACACACTAACAAGTCTTTACAAATCTAAGAAATTTGTATCAAAATTCTATAGAAAAAAGCTAAATCTTATCTGACGTTGGCTCAGAGCTCTTCAAGCGATGTGATCAGTTGCAGCGGCAAACTAGATCTGAGGTAAGGGCAAAGGGGATTGTGGGAGATAGGTTGGTCTCGAGCTTCTTCTCGATGCAGAGCTTTGCTAAGTGGCCGACTCGGAGCCGAGGATCGGCTCCGAACCCATGTGTAAGAACAAACGGCGAGATTGAACACTCTCACATCCATTGTTTCCAGGCTGTGGCAATGTTGAGCCAAAACACTTTAGGTACCATTGAAGTTTCCTCATATGCAGTCTTGCATATGGAATTAGTAGGATGCAGGATGCCATAAAGCCCAAAGCCTGCAGAATTTTTCTTGCAGATAACTAGTCTTTTGTTGCCAACATTTTGAAACGGGTAGTCAGTTGCCTTTGTCTGGCGTGAGATAAGCCATCTGGGCAGTTGTATTTAAGCTTGCACCGAGGAATATTCTCTCGAGAGGGTACTAGTTTTGATTTCTTTTCATTGACTGTGTAGCCTAGGCATGCTAGAAGTCTTTTCACAAACACCAAATGCTATAGAAGAAGGTCCTTGTTCTCTGCTTGAATTAGACAGTCGTCCAAGTAATGATATATTTGTATTCCTCTGTCTGCAGAATGCAATTACTGGTGCCAGGCACTTTGTAAAGACCCAAGGTGCAGTAGATAAGCCAAAGGGCAGCACAGAGAATTGGTAATGCATTGAGCCAGCCTTGAATCTGAGGTATCTTTGGCATGATTGTCTGATGGGGACATGCAGGTATGCCTCTTTTAGGGGACATGCAGGTATGCCTCTTTTAGGTCTAAAGTCACAAGCCAAGCATTCTTGCCCAGCATGGGCAGAAGCTGCTGCAAAGTCAACATTTTGAATTTTGATATACCCGGGAATGTGTGTTCAGAATAGATAGGTCCAGTATTGGTCTCCAGGCCTTGTCCTTTCTGGGTACCAAGAACAGTCTTGAGTAAAATCCTTGTCCCTGCTCTTACTCTGGTACTTGTCGAATGGCCCCCATGTCCACGAGGGATGGGACTTGCTCTTGTGCCTCTGCCCATTGATTTTTTGGCAGATCTGGCCAGCCGTTTGCCTTTGGCAGGGTAAGGGAATAGAACTTGCAGCCTTGTGACACTATTTAGAACCCACTTGTCCTGGGTTATAATGTGCCAATTTTGAGAAAAGTGCTAATTTCCCCCCTAAGGATGCTGCCAGGAGATAAGTGCTTGGTGCAGGCAGGGGGAAGTCATTGGGACAGTTTCCTGTATGGTTGTGATTTGTCCTCTCCAACTTCAGAGGTAGAAGCCCCCCATTGCTTTGACCTGTATGAACCTTGCGCATGGGATCTGCCTCTAGGGCATCTGGATCTGCCCCTTTGAGGTCTGACACAGGAAAGGACCAATTCTTTGTAGGCCAGTGTCTACTAAACCTAGGTGGCTGTACTTGTAAAAAATATTTGACAGTTTGCATAGATTTAGCTTTGTCCTCCATTTTCTTTAACACCTCTTCTGTCTTGACACCAAACAAAGTATCATGCTGTAAAGGTGCATCTAATAATTTAACTGACATGATCAGGCAGATTTTGTTCCTTTAACCAAGCATGCCTCCTAATTACAGAACCCGTAACTGCGGCCCTGCAGAAGGTCTCCAAAGAATCAAAGCCACATTGCAAAGTATGCTTTTCAACTTGTTCAGCTGCATGCAATAAATCTTGCATTTCCTTGTTTTCTGCACATTCAGAGTTTAACATTTTCTGTTTAAGCAATGCCACGACATGTTGCGGATATTTGAGCATATGAAACTGACAGTTTAAAGACCTTACAGCCAAGGTAGCAGATGTGTAAACCTTTTTTCCCCATCTATCCTAGAATCCCTGTCAGAAGGGGTAGGGTTTTTTGCAGTGGAAGCCTCAACTCCTTTGGGACCCTGTGAAATAGTTTCTGGGTCTGCAGTAGGGTTTTTAAAAAGGAATTAATGAGACAGGAACCCTGTACTATCTGTCAGGCTTAACAGGAGCTGGAGGTAAGGAGTCAGGGGTCAGACTAGACTCTGAAAACACATCTACAATGTCTAACAGGTGGAATGGCTAGAGGCCTGTGTTGAGGTAGTAAAAGGAAATCCCTGAGCCTCTTTTTAGATTCTGAAAAATCTTGGCTCTCCCAGTGGAAATGCTCCCTCATGGTATGCAAGGTTTCCCCAAAAGAATAGTCCTCTGGAGGAGAAGCTGAAGGTATAGATTCTTCAGCATCAGAATCCTCATACGGGGAAGGGAATATTCCTTATCAGAAGAAATAGAAACCGGATCTGAAGATTCATAGTCAGTCTCTTGCCTAGGCCTCTTATCAGGAGGGGGATGGGAAGCCCTGATCAAGGTAAATCAAGTCTTCGGCCATTTTGAGCATCTGTTTTTTTGGGCACAGAGGCCTGCCCATGTGGCTCTTGAGTTTGTTTCTTTGCTTTAGAAGGTGCTTTAGTCTTTGCCTTTGAAGCTGAAGTCGGTTTAATGTAAAGATGTTTAGGTCTGAATACACCCTCAGAAGCCAGTGCCTGCTCAGCGGCTCCGGACCCATCTGAGGGAATAGTATCAGAGGCTCCAATACCTTGAGTTTCCAGCGGCATAGCAGACTCTACGTCGGAGTCTGTTGCGGCATGCGACTCTAAGTAGTGGGCGTCAAAAAAGAAAGCGCCACACTGAGAACCGGCGACTGGCTTAGGAGAAGCTTAGTAGTCTGTTTTGGACCTCTGTTTATCTCTCTCCTTTTATTTGCATTTTTTGTGAACTCTGGTAGTCGGATGGCTATCAGACGACATTTCTGGATAATTAAACCGGCGTCCAAAATAGTTTAAAGCAAAATCATACAGATGCTTAATAGTGCGTTGGTTAGATATAGCACAAAACCGACAACCAGAAACGTCGCGATCAGGGCCTAGGCAAGGAATACAGCAAGAATGAAAGTCCTTATGAGGTATTTGCTTTCCACAAGAAATGCAATTAACTTTTTCTGACATTGGTCTGAAGCAAGAAAAAAAGTTTCCCCAATGGGCTACTTAGCTTTATTGAAGACTTCGGGTCTGAAACTCAAACACGAAAATCTCAGGAGTCGGCCGACCCGCACTTGCGAACTGCTTCTGCTTCGGGCACCACGCAGCAAGAAAGACTGAAGAAAATGGCGTTGGCTGCTTTTATACCCCTGACGACCTGACGTCAGGGAAGAGGCGACAGCAGCCGACGCAGGACCCAAGACTTTGGAATTCAGGCAGACTGACGGCAACCTGCCAGCAGGATTACCCAAATGTAATGACTGCAACAGTGAAACACGAAGAACATCATCTGCTGCAAAAAATCTCTTTTCTGATCTTGACAAATGCAAACCATCCTGTCTGAACATGTGCCCAAAACAAGGCTTGGATACTATACACATTTCCATTTTTTTTCCATGTAGGTATTTACCCCAAAAATCTTTTCATTCAGTGACCCGACTATCCTGTCTATAGGTGATTTGTGAAAAATACGTCCTAACAGTACAAGCTACAGTATCCAAGAGGGCTGTCAGTTCCCTACGAACAGTCAGAGAATCCTTGCGGGTGACATCATTTGTACCAACATGAATAAAAACAGATCCATACTTCCTTACATTAAGGCATTCCAAGCCTCGTCTCACATCTTCTAGTTTTGCACCTGGCAAGCATAACACTATTCGATGTTCATTAACATCTCTGCAAATATACATATCAGCTCCTCTAATAACGGAATCTCAAATTAGAAAAATATCTTTGCTGAACAGCTATGAAGAATCTACAACTTCTAATACGGTAATATCTGCTCTAACAATTGTTACAAAGGATATATCTTCATCACTATTAGTCTTATTAATCCCAGTGTTTTCATTGTGTATTAAATTCTTATCCAGGTGGCATTGCAAATCCACAGCTTAAGCCATGTAGTCAACATCTGTCGCCTTTTTTCTTACAGTAATGTTCTTCAATCTTTCCACGTTCAATTTTGATTTCTTCCTTTTCACCTGCCCCTTGCCTCTATTTTCTACCTTCTCTGTTGGAAAGATGATGCCCGTTTCTGTAGACTGAAGGTTTTCTGATAGACAAATATATTCTGTCACCTGTGTTGCATAACAAAGCAGTGCCCTTTTTACTATGCATTCTCTTTCCTTTAGTCAGTTTTTCTTCCTTATTTGCTGTGAATTTCTTCCTTTTTTTGTTTCCTTCTAAACAAACTGGATACTCAGATTGCTGAATACTTGCAGCCAAAATTCCAAAGTTGTCAGGGGCATAGTCTTGTTTCATTGGGGTTGAATGATCTTTGCGAAAAATAGATGCATCATTTCCTAAATGTGTTCTATGCCTAACAATATTTAGTTCAGTCTAGTCATTAATATATGAAACAGTTCTTCAAGCCATGCCAATTGCACAAGTGCAATCATTACGTCTAGATTTACTTGTAAGAATGGTAAGCAAATCATCCAACTTCAAGGAACACAGACCACCAGTGTTGTCAGCTGTTACCTTTAAATATGCGTAGCATTTATTACACTGCAAAAGGTATTTGCACATTAGTAAATCGTTAATTGCATACTCATTTAAGGAATCAATATTCAGCTTCAAATTAATAAAATATTGCAAAAGAAAATAATCAAAATCAGTAACCACAGAATTCAAAGAGAACTTAAATCAACTAATATGACAAAAATCACCCCAGCAATATTCAACTAAATAATAATGTACAGTAAAGTTGTTCTGACCATACAAGTTCTACAAACCAGACAAAAGGTGCAATTCCTTTAAGTCACTATCACTCGCAGTTGCACTTCTTTTTAACAGTAAAAATAAATAAATCACAAACCACGATAGGATTGTTTAGATATGCACAAATAGTAAGAACACTCAACACATCAATAGCTTAAATTTAATGTTAAAAAGTTAAAAGGTAAGCACTTTCGCGACCACACACTGTCACTTCATCAGACAGAGTAACAATGCATTGCAGTATATATACACCTATATATACTGTAGTAGCGTTGTCGCCTCAGTTAGACGTTGCCCGTTGGATTCTCAGAGCGTCTTCTGTGTGGCGACATGCGTGAATGGGCGTTCCTTCATTGAAGGTTGTGCGTTAGGCCCGGAAAGCCAGCACGTAAAACTCTACTGCTAATCATTAGTGGACCGGAGTTCCGCTGTGGCGACCCCTAACCGGGAAAAGCAGAAAGACAAAAATATACTGCAATGCATTGTTACTCTGTCTGATTAAGCAGCAGTGTGTGGTCACGAAAGCACTTACCTTTTAACTTTTTAACATTAAATTTGGAGTTATTGATGTGTTGAGTGTTCTTACTATTTGTTCATATTCCATTTTTTATTACACTCAACTTTACCCTCGAACTGCATTTGTTCTCAGTTGTTTAGATATGATAAGGATTTTCCTCTCTGCAGTCTGTGTAAACTTATAGTTGTCTAGGCCCCTTAGGTGGCTAGAGCTTGCCTGTCTAAAATCTATCCCTTTCTCAAAACAAACAGTAAAATTAAAGGTAACAAAATATGAATCAAAGTGAATCTTAAGAAGTGTCTTCCTACCTACAAACAGTGAAAAACAGTGATAACAAATGCACTATAAATTCAAATAAAACTTTTACCAGTCAACTCCACAGTAAATCACAAACGGAGATAGGATTGTTTAGATATGCCAAGAGCTTTGTTGTTGGACAGGTCTCAAGTTAGTGGTATGGGGTTGTCATTCCTTTTATAGTTGGGCAATTTTCTAGGTAGTATATTACTTTATGGGCTGTGGTAAGTTGAGTAGTAGTTTGTAAGTTCTAGCCAGTTAAAACCTTTTAGAGCTAAGCAGTGGTGAGTTTTGTGGGGGTTATTAGTTGCAAATTTTGTGATTCTATTATAGATCATCCCTAGTTTCTTTTCAATGATTGTGTTAAGATTTATAAAGATGGGGAAAGGCAGAGTACGTAGAGGAGTACTTTGTACAGGAAGCCTTGTTTCCAGTTTGTGTTTTTGATGACTAGTATAGGTGTTGATCATACCAGAGACTATCAAGTAATACTGTAAGGACTTTGGCTTGTTTTACACATTGTATTTTAATTTTATTGACAGACATATGGAATGATAATTTTTGACTGAAGTAGTTTTTTGTGGGTGAAAAGGATCAGTTTTTTTAAGCATTTAGGAGCAATTCTGAGCTGTCTAGCCAGGAATCAATGGCCAGAAAGGTTAGTGTATGGGCTGAACAGAGGAGTGTGGCATCATGTGTACTGCATCAGGGCAGCTTTAGTGGCAGAGTGCAAGTTATTAACAACACTGAAGAGTAGGGGGCCTAGAATTATTCCATGATGGACACCCAACTGTTACTGCGAGGAAATCAGAGTAGCCCTGATGCCATTTCATAGCTCGTTTTCTACTGGATAAGTAAGCTGCAGAATCAGATTAATGATGGGGTATTGCGGCCTGACAGACTATTTTCTTAAGGAGTTTTTGCTGTGCTACTGTATCAAATAGCTTTGACAGGTCTAGGAAGATTGTTGAGACTAATGTCCGTTATTTCTGAGTTTATTAATTGCATTTGTGAAGTTTAAGAGGGCAGTAGTGGTGCTGCGGTCAGGCTGAAAGCCATGTTGAGTGGTGGAGAGTGGGGTGTAGTTGGTGAGGTATTTGAGTAACTGGTTATGGATACATTCCTAATATCTTGGATAGGAGTGGGAGAATAGCAACTGTGAGGTAGTTGTAAGGTCCACAGAATTTCTGCCTTTATGGAGGGGTATAACTTCCAGATGTCGGTGATGTGTTTCTCTTACATGGATCCATTTATTGAGGAAGGGAGTGCTATAGCCAATGCTGTTATTTTTAGGAAGTCAGCTGGTAACGCAGCAGTCAAGTGGTTGGTTTCAGTTTTGGTAAGCATTTTATTTTGATGTGGGAACACCATCAAGTTTAGAGCGCATATTGGTGGTGATATGGGGTTGTCAGGGGTAATGACATGTTTTGCTTGGTTAGTGCCAGAGTTTACAAATTGGGTCTTGAATTGAGCTGCTGTCATTCAGGTAGCTAACTGTTGTTGTTGGGGGGTGTTGGTTTGCCCAGGGTTGCTAGCAGTAATTTCAAGGACTGCCAGAAAAAAGTTTGGGGTTATTTTGGTCGGAATTTTGTAGTTCAGTAAAATATACTCTCTCAAATATCTGTTTTTTTTTTTGTGAGATTCCTATAATTTTGTAGGGTTGATTGTTTTTTTTATACGTTTTCCAGGCATAGTCTGTCAACAGTTGCTTAGTAGTCTGTTAGCCCAGGTGCTGTGATGGATTTATTTCTAAGTGGAACTTGTTTGTTCAGTATGGTAAGGAAGATAAGTAACGGCTTCATTTAGTGGTTATGTTTTTATTTTTTAGGTAGTTTTAATTGTACTGCTTTAGGGTTGTTGAAAAGAGAGCTTGGGGTTGAAATTATACAAGTTTCGGACTTGTTTGCAGGTTACCTGTCTCTGAATGCTTAGCCGCTCTCTAATAGCATAGGTGCGTAGATGGTCACTAACGCTATCTGGTAAAGTTACTGTCACCGAGGTGAGTCTTGTTTGCAAGAATCCAATCTAGTGTGGCTTCTTTCCTTTTTTTTTCTTTACTGCTAGTAAAGTTGATTAGTTGAGGGAACTGGTATTTGTTTCCAAATCAATGGTCATGTTGCCCAAGATTATAGTCTCTTTAAATTGCTATGTACCTACTGTAGTCCTATTAGGAAAACAGATTTGCTATTGTTAATGTAATTAGTGTTTTGAAATGTGAGGTTATTTCGAGTGTGTTGGGTTAGTTCTAGGGTATTCTTAAAGATTACTGCTACTCCATCTCTTTTTGTTACTCTGCTCGGATTATGTTGCATCTGTGCGTGGGGGGGGGGTGGTATAATGCTTGCACGTGCTTTAAAAGTTTATATTAGTTTATAGTTATAGTTTATATTTAGAAGAAAAACATTTTGGTCTGATTTGTGGTTTGGGAAAGGAGTTGTGGAATTGTGTTGCTGTGAGATGGGGGTGGTTGGTTCTGGTCGAGTATTATGTGGAACAGGGTCGGGGTGGATGTCGCCACTTTAGAAAAATTTATAATATGCAGATGAGTACAAATATTTAGGCTTTTGTAGTATATGTAGGAAGGTGGCTTGTGATGCCTTACTGGATTTTGTTTAAAGGTGTGTGTGTAGTAGTGAATATGGAAACTGGTCAGGAGATATCATTAAAAAAGCAATGTTGTAAGGGATTAATGTGTTTGAGGGAGGCAAGTTAAGAGTCTGTATGGGGGACTCGAGTGTGATGTGCGTAAGTAGGACAAGAATAGTTACAGTGCATAAAATGGAGTTCTAGAATCAAATACCAGATACGGCAGATACTTCACAGTAGTGTAAATATTTGGTGGTCTGGAGTGTAAATATTTGGTGGTCTGGAGTAGGATTTGGGGAAATGTGAATAAGGCATTTTTGAATGAGAACATAGTAGTAGTTGGATCATTTTAATATGAATTTATCATCTAGGAGGCAAGTTTTTGAGGATAGGCTACAGCTGGTAAGCAGTGGTGTGGAAGAGGATTTGGTATATGTAAAGTTGGTAGAACAAGGTATTAGTGGTACAAATAGTGGGACCACATAGGTGGTAATCCATTAAGTACGGAAGTAATTAGAGATTTGGGGACCAATGTAGATAGTAATCTCTCCTTTGATAATCACGTTGCCAAAGTGGTTAGAAAGACCTTCTATACAGCCCACCTTATCATGAAAGGGTTCGCATCTAGATCAAGAGAGGTCATTGTGCCCCTCTACTCATCACTCAAATCCACAGTGAGGAACTTGCAGCTCCAAAATCAATTAGAAATCTGCAGATTAACGCAGGTATGAACACTGCAGCCTTTGAAGCTGTGTTTACAATGAATAAAACCCGGGTTTAAAATTACTATGGCTATATGTGGGATGTTATTTATTACGTATTTACTTTTGAAATCTAAAAAGAGAAGCAATGAACGTATATATTTACATGTGAATGTGTGATGACTTGGAGAGTAAACTTTGCGAGTCAGTCATTAATCCTCAAGTTAGTCATATACTGTCATAGTCAGCTTATAGTGGGCACATGTGCAGAGAGTATACTGGGCATAGTTTTAACAGAGTATCTTGGAGGGTGGGATGTATTAATGTAGGGGGTTGGAATCCTTTAGTAGTGTGCACATTACAAAACAAGCAGTGGATGAAATGCTCAAAGGCTAGGCATATAAATACATCAAGCATACTTTTTATGCAGTCCTTTTGTGTGTGTGTGTGTGGGGGGGGTGTGGCTCTCAACTGTTGTGACTTTCTGTGCCTTTTTTTTTTTTGCCAGCGATGCTAAGTTTTCAGTTAGCTTCAGAATGACTGGTAGTTACTGGGATACTTTCTAGTTAATTACAGAAATATAGGTAAATGCTACAAGATAAAACAGGGCAGTAGCTCAGTATACAGAAACTGACAGCGCAGTAAGTGGCACTCGTATCTGAGTTTTTTCGCACTCTAATAGTCTGATATAAATCACTATCAAAAGTATCACTGTTGCACTGAAAAAACCTTTGGCAGTTGCATGGAGCAGCTATGAAAGGAATTCAGGGACAGTGGAAGGGTAGGCAGGACCGCAGTGTAGCTTGGCATTTTATTTCAACATACAGATGTGGACCACACAAGAGAAAAAGTAGATACAACACCATTAGTATGTGTACTTCTTCATGAAAAGTGGATATGGTTTACCACAAACATAAAAAAGACATTATGTACTCACTATAACGTTCCATCGGTATTGTCGATTTTTTTCTCTCCTCACATGTGAAGTTTGGATCTGGGCCATCAGATTTAAACCAATGCTTGTCAAGAGATGGTTTTAGCAAGTGCATTATTAACTTTGCCTTTTTTGATCTAGTAACAATGTGCATAAATAAGTGGACATTCTGTTTTTCCTATATAAAATGCTGTACATACTTGGCACAGTGCAGCGTGAACAACCCCCTTTGTACTATAAGGATAGATGTGGTTGTTCAACAATATGTGTCCCCAATAGCTACATCACCAAGCAGTATGTACTTAAACTGCAGTGTCTACATCGCATTCTACAAACTACACCTGGATTAGACTTGTAACCTGGTCCCTCAGAAATAGACTTTAAGGTCAGTCCTCATATTATAGGAGGACGATCTTCGAACTTGTCACAGATGTCAATGTCATTCTTCCTTAACTTGTTTACTCTCAGAATTAAAAGTGATAATACACTCAACTGTCTATTATTTTTGTTCTTTCCTGTACTTAAAGCATTTTCCCAATTTCCCAGAACAGGTTTTAAATGGCCAGTGATTCTTTTGCTCACAACCTTATCCTTCATGTTGTTGAGCAAGTCAAGAGGATAACCTCTATTTATAAACATTCTTTCCAAGTTGTTACATTCCTCCATAAAAATGTCCAATCTCGTCAACATTTTAGCTGCATGCAAGAATTGACCTTTTATTACAGATCTTTTCTGTAAAAAGGTATGCGTGCTGGTGAAGTGGAGAAAACGATTGGAATAAGTAGGCCTCCTATAAATGCTGTCCATAAATTCACCATTCAGGAAGTCCTTCTCCAGCATAACATCCAAATAGACAAATCTTGAAAAAAATCCCCTGAAAAGTAAATTTCAAAAAGGATGTAGTACTATTAATGTATTCTAGGAGTCTACGTAATTCTTCATCACAAAATGAATACAGCATCCAAATAACGTACATACATCCTTAAGTGATGTCGAAAGTCACTGCTAAGTAGGAATTTCTTTTCCCAGACAGTCATTACTATGTTAGCAAATGGGGGTCCACAACTTGTCCCCATAGCCACACCTTTTGTAGAAAATATTTACCCTCAAATACTAAGAAATTTTTCAACACAAGCTCTGAGAGTTCTTCATACAAGTTAATTTTTGCCTGTTCAATCTTAGTGAGCTAGAAATTCACAAAACCACTCAACCCCTTCCCCATGAGGGATTACAGTGTATAAATCTTTCACATCGATCGCTGCTAATACGTCACTTGGATCGAACTGTACTCCAGTCATTTTAAGGAAATCCCAAGAATCCCTACAAATTTGTACTTCTACAATTAGATGTTTCAGCTGACTGTCTTAGCACAACCGCTACTTATTGACACCCCCCCTTGCATCCACTATTGGGTGCAAAGGTGGGTTATTTAAATCTTTATAGACTTTTGGGATTCCAAAGATGTTTGGAATAGTTGGGTAATTAATACTGAGATAATTAGATTTGTCAATTGTAATCCTGCCCTCTATAAACAGATCTCTGATTTGTGTTCTAACTCTGTCATGAGCTCAGTTCACATCGCCGATATTGACAGGGGTATATTATCATTTAAAACCTGAAACATTTTGGTGTTATACGTTTCTAAAACTATTCCCCCACCATTATCTGTTTCATAAACCTTCATCCAATTCGTGCTTCGCGATATTACTCTCAACTTGCCTAGGTGTATTTTGTACTAAAAAAATCTAAAATCGTTCTCACTTTTTTGAAAAGCTGTAATGTAGGATGAAGGGGTGGGGGGGTGGGAGCTGAACGTACTTGAGATTCTTAGCCCTGTGACAGCTTGACATGTACTGTTAAACAATTCTAAAATTTATGAACACCAAGTTCAATTAATAGTTGTGCCATACTAATGTGTTTAACCTTAAAATTCAGGCCTTTTGCTAGTGTTTCAATTAACGTCTTACTAACTGGTTCCTGAGTAAAACTGGTTCCCAAGTAAAATTGAAAACTCAGGCTCGCAGCTAGAATGGTGATGAGAATGGACATTTTTATGGAGAAATGTAACAACTTAGAAAGAAAGTTTGCAAGTAGAGATTACCCTCTTGACTTAAAGGATGAGGTTGTAAACAAAAGAATCACTGGCCATTTTACACCTATTCTGGGAAATGTGGGAAATGTGGAAAATGCTTCAGGAAAGATCAAAAATAATAAAACTGAAGGTTTTAAAAGCGGTTGTATTATTTTTAATTCTGAGAGTAAAATTAAGGCAATATTAAGGAAGAATTCGTTACTCCTTAAGGAAGGCATTGACTGAAATGTTTGAGGATTGTCCTGATATACATATTATAGATATATATATATATATATATATATATAAAAAGAAAGAGGATTGACCTTAAAAGGTTATTTGAGAGGGACCAGGTTACAAATCTAAATGTAGAATACGATGTGGAGGATACTGCTGGGTGATAATGTAACTTACGGAACACAGATTGTTCAACAAAGGAGGTTGTTTACGCTGCAATGTGCCACGTCTGTACAGCATTTTACATGGGAAAAATAGAATGCTCCCTTCAGAAACGTATTTATGAACATTGCTATGAAATCAAAATAAGGCAAAGTTAACAATGTACTTGCTAAACATCTCGTGACAAATATTGGTTTAAATTCATAGTATTACAAAAAGTGGCACAAAATGAGAGTGGAGGTCCTTGGGCCAGTACTTCTTGAAAAAGAGCAGCTTTATTGGCAGCTGCGTCTTAACGCAACTAATTATACTGGCCAGAATGTGCACATTTCCATCATTAGTGTGTTACGATTAAAAGCATTAGAAAGATGCTGCATAAGTTTTCCATGTTCTCCGTCCCTATGGGGAACACTTTTGTAAAGCTGTCTTGGCAATTAAGATTTTTTTTACTTCATTTTTTTAAATGAATGAGAAAGCCTTAGAGTTCTTTTTACCATTTAAAAAAAGGGGGGGGGGTCAGAATTTGGAGAATTTCATTGGCTGAATTGACATTTTGTACGTCACTAATTGGAGAAATTTAAATGTTTGAAATTCATGGCAGTATCTGATGAAGTTTTGTTTTATCCAGGACAAAAGCGCTCATCTTTTATAATGGCTTGGACATATTTTGGATGTATTTATCTTTTGCATTTTTTAATAAAAAAAAAAGTTAAATGCGCTCGGTTCCTTTATGAGGTTTGGGGAACTTCCGCTTAGTGTTTTGTGGTTTTGTCTTTGTGAATTTTCCTAAGTATGCAAACACCCGAAATTTCTCATCTCAGGTGAGCTGCAACCACTGCCATACATTTGAACACTCTGGGGGTGGCAGTGAGATCAAAGGGCAGCGCTCTGAATTGGTAATGACTGGCTCCCAGCCGGAAGAGTAGGTATCTTCTGGAGCACCTGTTCATTTTTATGTGGCAGTACACATCCTGAAAATCTAGAGAGCAACTCCAATCATCCTTTTCTAGGAAAGGAAGTATGGACTGAACAGTGCCATTTGGAACTTACTGTGATGGATCAATTTTTTAAATTTGCTGAGATCCAGAATCAGTCTCCAGTCCCCAGTTTTCTTTGAGACTAAAAAGAGCCTCAAGTAAGTTCCGAATACTCTGTGGTCTTGGGGGGGGGGACCTCTTGGGTGACTTTTTCTAGCAGTTTTAGAACTTGTGAAACTGCTTGATCCATTTGACTAGGTGGAATGTCTGGGATATTCTTGTTGGGAGGATGTTGTTAGGAAAAGGGAATTTGGTAACCCCTGGATATCATACTCTGCACCCAGACATCCAAAGCTATGTTTTTCCAGGTTCTCTACTGCAGGGACAGAATCCCCGATTGCCTCCTGAGGTGGACAAGTTAAGTTGAGTTTCCTTTCAGAGCATTAAAAGGTTTCCTGAAGAACGGTCATCGGGAACCTTGGTTCTGCAGACCTCCTCTGCCATGAGGATGACGTCGTCCATTGTTGTTTCCTCCTCTGGCTCTGGGGGAAAACTCTCCACTTGTGTCCTGGTAAGACCCTTGAGACTTTTTGAACCACATTTTCCCACGACCTCTCTGACCTTTGGGATAAGGTCTCAGAGAAGCTGAAAAACATATGCCCACAGCAAAAAGGGATTTACTGTCTCTCTCTCAGCTGGAAACCATATCCTTGACTTTGGGCCCAGAGAGAGACATGCAGTCAAATGGAGCACTGACTAAGACTTAAAAGGTTCTGCAAAATTGCATCCGGGCATGCCTCCTCATGAAAATGCCAGAACCTGCAACTCTGCTCGTTCCTTTGGCTGCGTAGGCAATGAACCTCATGGAAGTGCTGGCAACTGAATGCAGGGGGCTAACTGGGTAGCTACCTTTTCTTTACTTCCCTCAGCTACTGCTGCTCTTTGAAGGATATCTGAGAGCTCCTTGATCAGATCCCTTTGTAACCTGGTAAAATGAGAAATAATTCAGTGACCACAAGGCAAAGGTCGCCGAGGAAAAAACACTTCCCACACCTATTCATCATCTTAGAATCTTTATTAGGAGGACAGAGTCAAACTCTCCTTGGAAAGTTTTTAGTCGGTGCTGCCATGACCATGTCACCTACTGTAACCAGGGAACTGGCTCGATGGAATCTGGGGTCTCCCACCCCCACCATAAGATTAGGTCTACAAGTTCATTGGTGGTTGGAGTCGCCCAGGAGGTAGGACAGGACCAAAGTTGGCCAGGTACACAGACTTCTCAGGCGAGGGGTGGCTGGACTTCCAGTCACCCTTCTGCTTGAGAATGTCTAGAATCTCCCCAAAGGAAATATCCTCGGGGGAGGGGGGTGGCTGTGGGGAACTCTCACCTTTGAGGTCCGTGTCTTCAGTTGAGGACTCCTCTATGCTTCCTCTTGCATAGTCACCTCTGAGAAACTTCCTCAGGGAGATAGTCTGGGGAGGTAACAGAGGAGTCCAGAGGTATCCTGACTGGTATCCTGGAGCCCAAGTTCTCACTGTCCCTGTGGAACAAGATGTGATGGAGTGCTGGTTAGCTGCCTGGGATAATGGATCCGAAGGCGTGTGTGACTGTTTGTGCAGTGGCAACCATGGCCCTCTCCACAGCTCCAAAGGCTGACTTTCTGCTGGAAGGATGAGGACTCCTGACCAGACAAGCCATGCTTTTGCGATGGAGACCCCCCAGTCCAGACGACCGCTCATCCAGGGTCGAAGCCGGAGTCAAGTTAACTTCTGCCGAATCCCCAAGGAGCACTACAGCTCCAATGATATGGGAGTCAACTGCATCAGAGGTTCGCAAAGCTTCAAGCTGAAGTCTGATCAGAGGAAGATAACCTAGGATCCAAACTCAAACGCACCGAGCATATCAGATCTGTGAGCTCCGAAACTTGCCCCGAAGTCAGAGGAAGAGGTCGATTGGATGGTTTAGGCAGACCTGGAGCCGAAAGGGCTGAGATCGAGGCAGCCCATAAGATCTTCTGCACTATTTGTTCCACTTCTTTAGCAATACTCCTGGAGGAATGGGAGGACACAGAAGGGGGATCTTGGCCTCGAAAGAAAGGGGGATGATATCCTCGAAGGTACTGGGTCATATGAGGGAGGGTACAGTGTCCCTGGCAAGGTCAATACTGGCTTGAAAGGGCTAAGTGTTGGGTCTGACCCTTTCTTGCCAGATGATGTTGGCGCTGAAGACCGATTCCAATGAAGTAGTGGACACAGCAGCAGGCTCCGATCGGATTAGAAACTCCCCAGATGAGGGAGATGGTAGTCTTAGACTTTGGATCTGAAAAATCAGATGGCGCCAACAAAGGTCTTTTCCTGGCCTTGTCTGAAGATTAGGAGGACAAGGATGAAGTAGGGCTGGAATGAGCCAATTTAGTTTTAGAAGTTAACCAGAAATAGCTTCAAAGACTGAAGGCAACATGCCTCTTAAAATAAGTTTGTTCCTTCAGTCAATTAATGCTCTATTATTGAAGGAGTGACATATCGCACTGTCCTTCTGTACATGCAGAAGACAGTATCCACATAAGGAGTGAGTCGCTAAACGAGATCTTATGCCCGTACTTTGTGCACTTCTTGAAACCAGCTTGCTCTTCCTGTTTCACCGCCATGACAGGGAGGGAGACAGAGGCACAGGGAGGGAGACAGAGGCACAGGGAGGGAGACAGAGGCACAGGGAGGGAGACAGAGGCACAGGGAGGGAGACAGAGGCACAGGGAGGGAGACAGAGGCACAGGGAGGGAGACAGAGGCACAGGGAGGGAGACAGAGGCACAGGGAGGGAGACAGAGGCACAGGGAGGGAGACAGAGGCACAGGGAGGGAGACACTTAAGAAAAAAGAACAGAGGAAAGTTTTTTTTAACAGCTAAAGGAAAAAGAAAACCCTATTAATAAGAGTAGGCAAGAAATACCCAAGGATAAAAGGGGAAGAAGTAACCTATGAAAAAACAGTTACTGGCAAGAAAGAAAGGGAAGAAGTAAAATTAAGTTTAATCCAGTAGCGAGTAACACCGGAACACAGCAACAGTTAGGAAAGGGACAGAGAAGACTTGTATTATCAAAATCTACAAAGGTATGAGAGAGTTTGAAGAATCACTCTGATTTAATCCATCTAGGGGCATTCCTGCAAAACTTACTGTTGATTGGATAATTGGGCTGGTTTCTGTTTCTCTGCCTTTAATAGCCAGTGTTATAAATCAGATATACCTGTTTGCTCAAGCTGTTCTAAGCTGCAGAGAGACTGACCTACTCTCTGCTGTGATACTGGAAAAATCTAAGTGTTTATTTTCAATTGTCTTCTGCACTTCTGATTTAATACACACCTCTATAATCTGTACAACTGTTGGTGGTCTTTAAGTCTTTGTGGCTTTGAGTTTCCCGCCTCTGGTATAAAGTTGATACTGGACACCCCCCCCATCAGCTCATTCTACTTGCTTATAGTGAGAACTTAGCAAAGGGCCACCCCTTTAACTTCCGAATATAGAATTCTCTCATCTTCTCTCTTCACTTTCTACTAAATCAAAAAAAAAAAAACAAAAAAAAAAAAACCTGTTTCCTGCCTTTCCTGAAACTAGTCTACTCCAGATACAGATTTGCTGTTATCTAGCACTGTACGTAAGCTTCTGAGCAGTGCCAATGCTCTTCAATTCTTCCCATAGATCTGCTAGTTCTCTCCTCTCCTACACTTTTACTAGCTTATTAGTCTAGCACTTTACCAGACTTGTTGTAGTAATTATTCTAGCACTAAACGTTCTACAAGAAAATCGCTCCAGTACTTAATGCCCACCCCTCCAGGCATGTCTAAAGGTCAGTTCCCTATGATTTCTTCTATCAACCTGGCGAACTTGGGCATCCTGAGGCGATGTAGCAACTGCCTCATGTACACTGACAACCTTCTCCTCTTACCTCCCAACACTCAGACTTGCGAGAGATGCACTTCTATATCCAAATTGGAAGCCACGCACTCTCCAGCCAAGACCGGAATAGCTGGTCAACAGGAGAAGGTCCACACTTGCACCACACCACATGGAACACAGCCCTCCAGAACACACACCAGCAATACCTTCACATAGAAAAACACAAACCATACACCCACCTTCGCAGTGGCTCTCAAAACTCTACCCAAACAGAGATCTCCAAGGCAGAAACGCACTTCACCACCACAACAAAACACTAATCACGAGGCATATAACTCTCAAACAGTGCGCCACTCAACCAAAGCCCCAAAGGCAAAACAGCATGCCTAACACACTAGTCATAGGTGACTCAATAGTGAAACACACTGATGTCCCACTCATTAGGCTGAAGGAGCATGTAACAGTCAGCTGCCTGTCAGGTGTCAGGATCCACCACATAATGCATGCACTCAGGTCCCTCAACAACAGGTACCAATATGAGTCTGTCATTGTACATGTGGGTGTGAATGACCAGAGACGCACCTCCCTGGACTATATGAAGAGAGACATGGAGGAGCTCTCGAATTATGCAGTCCAGGCAGGTATGACCCTAGCCCTGAGCAGCCTTCTACCATCACCCAGAATTGTACCACTTTACAAGCAGAAAATTATTGATTTCAACAACTGGGTAAGTTTCTGGTATAATTCCAAGAGATTTCAGTATGTCTGCCTGGGATGACATGAGTGAGACCTCGATGCTTTGCCAGAAATGGCCTGCATCTGTCACCCCTGGGCTTCCAGATACTGGCCAAGGCTTTTGCCACCCCTATAGTGCCTTTTTTTTTAGGCGGTGTTCAAAGACCAAATTACCAACAAAGTACAGTTGTGTACACTCACCACAAATGTAGATGTTCAAGTGTATTCACTGTTGCAGTCATTACATTAGGGTAATCTGCTTGCAGGTTGCCCTCAGTCAGCCTGATAACAGTCTTTGGTCCTGTGTTGGTTGCTGTCCCTTCCATGACGTCAGGTCATCAGCAGCAGATGCCATTACATCAGTTTTTCTTGCCCCAGATGTCAGGTGCCCCCCTAATGGGGAGCAATTAAACAAAAACACAAAGGTATACCTCCAACAAAAAAGCAAATGCACCAAAAAGGCTTTTAAGCATAGTAAAGGAAAGTAGAGGTATAGCCAAAAGAAGTTAGGGGGAAGGAGGGAGGATAACCAGGACCGCAACAGTGAATACACTCTAACATCTACATTTATGGTAAGTGTACACAACTGTACTATGTTCGTGTTTCACTGTTGCAGTCATTACATTTGGGTAGATTCCCAAAGCTATGGTTGGGAGGAGGAGTTTAGATAGTATTAGGAGCAGCTATAAGGCCTTGCAAGATTGCAGTGGCAAAGCCAGCTCTAGATTTGGAGAAAATTGGCAAATGGTAATGCCCGGTGAAAGTATGTGCAGAACTCCAGGTAGCAGCTTCTAGGATGTCCCCGGTAGGAATGCCTCTGAGAAAGGCTGTAGAAGTAGATGCAGCCCTGGTGGAGTGAGGTCTGATCCCCTGGGAGATGGTTTTTCCATGGTGCTTTTAGCAGAAATGAATGCAATGGCTTATCCATTTAGAAATGGTTTGTTGTGAAATAGCCTTCCCCTCTGCCCCTGCAGCAAATGCTACCAGCAGTTCAGATTTTCTGAGGTTTAGTCCTGTCCAATTAGAATCTAAGTTGTCTGTGCACATCCAAGGAATGCAGAATCCATTCCCCATTGTTCTGTGGATTGGGAAAGGTGGTTCGCAAATGAATGGACTGATTCAGAGCCACACTGGAAACCACCTTGGCATGAAGGATGGATTGGTCCCGAGTGATACCCTGTCCGCATGAAAGATGATGAAAGGCTCCACTGCCACAAGGGCCTGTAATTCAGATACCCTTCTAGCTGAAGTGATTGCTAAAAGGAAAGCTGTTTTCCAAGAAAGAAATTTTAAGTCTGCAGCAGCAGCTGGCTCGAAAGGAGGGAGAGGGAGTTTCTCCAATACAAAGTTAAGGTCCCAGGCTGGGGTTGGAGCTCTCCTGGGTGGTCTCAAACTTTTGGCCCCTCTGAGGTACTGCTTGAGCAGTGGATGAGAAAAGAGGGGAGACTGTTATTTGTTTGCGTCTTTCGGCTTTTCCCGGTTAGGGGACGCCACAGCGGAACTCCGGTCCACTAATGATTGGTAGTGGATTTTTACGTACCGGGTTACCAGCCCTGACGTACAACCTTCAACGAAGGCACGCCCCATTCACGTATGCCTCCACACAGAAGACGCTCTAGCTGAAAATCGAACGGGATGTCTTGCTATGAGACGACAACGCTACCGCAGCACCAATGAGCTGAAATGGCTGAGGCGTGGATTTTAAATTGAGGAAAAAGACAGGCCCTTGTGAAGCATCTCAGTTAAGTATTGCAAAATCTGAGGTAAATTGGGTGCTGCTGTGCTCATCCCTTGAGACTGGTTCCAAGCACAGAATCTTTTCCATTTTTCAGCATAAGATTTTGTAGTGTTAAGCCTCCTTGCCTCTAAGATGACATCCATCACAGGTTTGCTGAGGAATGGCAAGTTAGAATTTAAGTAATTAGCCAGGCTGCAAGGTTCAGTGTTGGAAGCTGAGGGTGCAGAATCTGGTTCTCCTGCTGAGACAGCAGGGAAGGAGTCTGAGGCAGGTGCCATGGAGGTAACTGACACTGCGCTGGAGGGGGTACCAGTGCTGGCATTGCCAGTCTGGAGCAATCAATCATTCTTGGTTTGTCCTGTTTGACTTAGTAGTACTTTGGAGAGCAGAGGCAGTCAGGGGGTTGGGGGGGGGGGGCATAGACTGATGGGTTTTTCCAGCTGAACAGAGCATCCACTTTCCAGGCTTGTTTGTGTGGAGTCCTTGTGCAAAATTTGTTCAATTGCTAGTTCTGGGGGGAGGCAAACAGATCTATATCCGGGCTCAGCCATTTGCTTGTCAACATGCTAAAAATCCTTGGTTCCAGTTTCCACTTGTGTGGGTCCATAAGGTTTCTGCTTAGTCCGTCTGCCAGTGTGTTTAACTTTCCTGACAGGAAATGAGCTTGTAGGTGCACTTGGTAGCTCAAAGCTGTGTTCCACAATGCCATGGCTAGTCTGCAGAGGGGGTAAGAAAGTGTACCCCCCTGCTTGTTTACGTACCACATAACCGTGATGCTGTCAGTCTACCATTAGTTGCCCTGGAAGAATGTAGTCCTTGAAGGTTGTCAGAGCATTCTGTACAGCTAACATTTCTTTTTGACTGATATGCTGGTGCATTTGACTTGGGTTCCATTTGCCCTGAATGCACTTCCCTGCCAGGTGAGCCCCCCCATGCATAATCTGATGCATCTGTTAGGGTCTGGGCGGCAGGGGGTGGTGTGAAAGGAAGTCCCTTATTTTGGTGGCAGGCCTCTGCCCACCAAAGGAACTCTAGGTGTAGGCAAGGTATGATAGGAATCATTGTTTCTAACCTGTGAAAGTGCTGACTCCACAGGCATTTTAGATACCACTGTAGTTTCCTCATATGCAGTCTTGCATATGGAATTAGAAGAATGCAGAAGGCCACGAACCAAGGCTTGCAGTATTTGTCGTGCAGATAGCAGGGTTTTTGTGGCCACTTGTTTGAAGTAGGTTGTCAAATGAGCTTGCGTTTCTGGCGTGAGGTAAGCCATCTGGGAAGTTGTATTCAAGCTTGCTCCCAGGAATGCAAGTTGACAGGGTACCAGTTGTGATTTCTTTTCGTTTATGGTGTACCCCAGACAAGTTAGAACCCTTTTTACAAACGCCAGGTGATTCAAAATATGTCCTGGCTTTCTGCCTGAATTAGACAATCGTCCAGATATGGGTATATTTGAATACTACTTTGCCTGCAAAATGCAATCACTGGAGCTAGGCACTTTGGCTTGCCTACTGTGCCCATGGTAATCACAAAGGGCAGTGCAGAGAACTGATAATGCGTGTAGCCTGCTTTGAAGCATAGGTATTTTTTGCAAGATTCCCTGATTGGGATGTGCAGGTATGCTTCTTTTAGATCTAGTTTTGCGAACCAGGCATCTTTGCATAGCATAGGAAGTAATTGAGTCAGCATCTTGAATTTTGGAATCTCCAGAAAGGTGTTTAGAGTAGACAGGTCCACGACAGGATGCCATGAATGGTCTTTTCTGGGTACCAGGAAAAGTCTAGTAGACACCCTGTCCCTTTTCCTCTTCTGGTACCAGTTGAATAGCCCCTATGCTTAGGAGAGAAAGTACTTGTTTTTGGGCCTCTGCACACTGATTTGGGGGTAGATCCGGCCACCCGCTGGGTGTTGGCAACATGTGGAAGTGAAATCTGTATCCCTGGGACACTATTTAAAACCCATTTGCCCTGGGTGATGAGCTCCCAATTCTTTGCATGAAGATAAAACTTTCCCCCCCAAAGGCGCAATCAGTTGATAAGTGCTTGGAAATTTTAAAAAATTCATTGAGTTTACCATAGGGGGAGTCTTATTATTCCCAGATTTGGAAGTGGAGGCTCCCCACTGCTTCGATCTCAGTCTCCCCTGGGACTGAAAAGTACAGTTTTGTACCTACCATAAATGTAGATGTCCGATAGATATGCAACTGCAGTCATAACATATGGGTTGTCCTGCCTCAGGCAGCCCTCGGTCGGCCGGATTCCAAAGTCTGGGTCTGACGTCGGCTGATGTCGCATTTCTCTCCGACGTCAGAGCGGCTGGAGTACATAAGCATCAGCCGATGCCATCTTCTTCAGTGTTTCTTGCCCCAGATGCCAGGTGCCCTCCAAGGAAGGCTGTAATCAAATTGGAAGACAAAAACAGGATTCCAGACAAATAAGTAAGCAATAAACAGATACACCATAACAGATATCCCCAGCTAAGAGAAACAGGGATAGGAGTGGACCCAAGGCATAGAGGGGTATGGAGGGAGGGAAAATCCGACTGCAGTTGCATATCTATCGGACATCTACATTTATGGTAGGTACAAAACTGTACTATGTCCTTCAAGAATGCAACTGCAGTCATAACATATGGGTTGAATACCATAGCTTAGCTGGGGGAGGAGGAATGCTCTAGGAAAGAGATGGTGTGGCGATCAAACCCTGTAGGACTGCCGAAGCAAAGCCTGCTCTGGATCTGGAGTATAAAGGGAGATTGTAGTGCTTGGAAAATGTATGCACGGAGCTCCATGTAGCAGCTTCTAGAATGTCTTTTGTAGGCACCCCTCTTAAGAATGCTGTAGAGGTGGCTGTAGCTCTGGTGGAGTGTGGTCTGACATTGGCTGGAACATTCTTCCCATGGAAGGAATAACAAAATCTGATGCAATGTCCAATCCATTTTGAAATAGTCTGTTTTGAAATTGCTTTTCCTTGTACTCCAGGGGCGTAAGCTACAAAAAGCTGATCAGACTTCCTACTGGTCTTGGTTCTGTCCGGGTAGTAGCGAAGTTGTCTGTGAATGTCCAAGGTATGCAACAGTCCTTCCCCTTTGCTCTCAGGATTAGGGAAGAAAAGTAGGCAGGTGAATAGCTTGATTTAAAGAAACCCTAGATACCACCTTTGGCATAAAAGTAGGATTGGTTCTTAAGGAGACCCTGTCTCTGTGAAAGATTATGAACGGTGGTATTGCCATTAGGGCCTGTAGTTCCGAAACCCTTCTTGCTGAGGTAATTGCTAACAGGAAAGCTGTCTTCCATGAGAGAAATTGTAAGTCCACTGAAGCTGCTGGCTCAAAGGGAGGTAGTCAGTTTTTCTAGGACAAAGTTGAGGTCCCAAGCTGGCACTGGAGCCTTTCTTGGTGGCTTAATGTTCTTGATTTCCCTGAGGAATTGCCTTAACAAAGGATGTGAAAACACAGGCGGATCAGTGTTATATCTAGCTGAAATAGCTGAAGCATGTATCTTTATGGAAGAATATGAGAGTCCATTCTGTAGCATATCTGCCAAATATTCCAGGATGAGTGGGATGTTCAATAATGATGCATCATGTCCCTTGCTGGTATTCCAAATGCTGAATCTCTTCCATTTTGCTAAGTAAACCTTTCTGGTGGATGGTCTTCGAGCTTCTGTTAATATCCGCTGAACTTCCTTGGAGAGAGGTAGATTGAGGTTATTCATGGGATCTCCCAAGCTGTTGGCTGCAGCGTCTGAAGATTTGGATGCACTGTTTTGAAGTTGTGTTGAGTCAAAAGTAGGGGCCATTGGGGAAGTGCCCACTTTTTGTTGTGACATATGCTCCGTAGTAGTGGATACCAGTGTTGTCTTGGCCAGTCTGGAGCTATTAGGATCCCCTTGGGTCTCTCTGCTTTGATCTTTAGTAGTACTGTAGTCATCAGTGGCAGAGGTGGGAATGCATAGATTTTTAGGGAGTTCCAGTTGAATGAAAGAGCATCTATTTTCCAAGCTTGTGGATATGTCCTTGAACAGAATTTTTGTAGATGATGGTTGAGGTGGGAGGCAAATAGATCTACTTCTGGCCTGCCCCATGTCGAGGTGAGTTGTGTGAAGATTTTCGGATGCAACCTCCACTCGTGTGGATCTATGAAATTCCTGCTTAGGCTGTCCGCCAGCACATTGTCTTTGCCTGGAACAAACTGGGATTGCAACTGTATGTTTAGGCTCAGTGATTTTTCCCGAAGATTCATTGTCAGTCTGCAAAGGGGGTAAGAATGGGTGCCCCCTTGCTTGTTTATGTACCACATCACAGTGGTGTTGCCTGTCCGTATCAGTAGATGGCCTTGCTGAAGTTGTTGTTGAAAGGCCTCGATGGCATGCATTACTGCCAGCATTTCTTTTTGGTTTATATGCAGATGTGTTTCCTTTGGAGACCATTGTCCTTGTATACATCTGCCCTCCATGTGCGCCCCCCATCCAAGGTCTGAGGCGTCTGTGGTCATGGTCTGTGTTATCTGAGGTTTTTTGAATGACATACCTGTGTTTGCCTGGCTTACCGAGGCCCACCATAGGAATTCCTTTTGTAGGCATGGAATGAGCGGTATGGTTGTCCCTAGGTTGTTGCTGTGCTTGAGACCATAGGCTTTTTAGGTACCATTGAAGCTTTCTCATGTGCAGTCTTGCTAATGGAACCAGGAGAATGCAGGATGCCATGTAACCCAGTGCCTGTAGGAATCTCCTTGCAGTCATCTGGGTGAGTTTTGCCAAACCTTTGAAATAATGAGTTAACTTCTCTTGCTTGTCTTCTGTCAGGTAAGCCATTTGAGAGGCTGTCTAGATTGGCTCCTAAGAAGGTTATTTGCTGGGATGGCTGAAGTCTTGACTTTTGGAAGTGGACTGTATATCCCAGAGCCTGTAGCAATTGTATGACATAGTTCAAGTTTTTTGTCAAAATCAATTTGTCGTCCGCTTGTATGAGGCAGTCGTCCAGGTACGGGTAAATTTGGATCCCCTGGAGCCTGCAATGAGCAATTACTGAAGCCAGGCATTTTGTGAATACTCTGGGCACAGTAGATAAGCCAAATGGCAATGCTGAGAATTGATAATGCTCTGGCCCTGCAAGAAATCTGAGGTATCTTCTGCAGCTGTGTCTGATAGGGACATGCAGGTATGCCTCCTTGAGGTCCAGAGTAATCAGCCAAGACCCCTTGCCCAGCATGGGAAGGAGTTGCTGTAGAGTCAGCATTTTGAACTGTGGTACTATGAGAAAAGTGTTTAATGCAGACAAATCCAGTATTGGTCTCCACTGAGTTTCTTTTCTTGGAACAAGGAACAGTCTTGAGTAAAACCCCTGGCCTTGTTCTTGTTGTGGAACTCTTTCTATTGCTTTGATCTGTGCAAGCAGAGAAATTTGCTTGATAGCCTCTGCCCTCTGGTTTTTGGTAGGTTTGGCATGCCTTGTTTTCTTGGTAAGGTATGAAAGTGGAACCTGCAACCTTGGTCTAAAATATCCAAAATCCATTTGTCCTTTGTCAATCTGTGCCAATTGTCTGAAAACAGAGAATTTTCCGCCCAAGGGAACTTCTATTTGCTCCTTGGTCAGCGGAAGTAGAGGAAAGTCATTGAGATTGTCCCTGTGGGGCAGGGGAGACCCGTGTCACTTCTTTGGTTTGCTGGTTGCCATTGTCGTCCCCTGTAAGAACCTCTGTATTGTCCTCTTCCTCGGCCACACCTGTTTTTACCCCTTTGAAATCTTTCAGGATTAGGAAAGGACCAGTTTTTAGAAGGCCAATTCCTGCTGAATCTGGGTGGCTGAAACTGGAGGAAATCTTTGACCGTCTGAACTGATTTTGCTTTTTCCTCGATGGACTTTAACACATCTTTAGCATTAGCACCAAAAAGCTTGTTCTTTTCCAAGGGTGCATCAAGAAATTTTGCCTTAACATTATCTGGTAAAGGTTGTTCTTTTAACCATGCATGTCTACGAATGACCGCCCCTGTCATAGCTGCCCTACATGAAGCTTCCAATGCATCATATCCACACTGCAGAAAGTGATTGCCGACTTGCTGAGAATTATGTACAGCTTCCTGCAAAGACTTAATGTCTAAAGGTTCAGGAGAGGCCAATGTTTTCTGTAAATCATCTAGCAGGTAATCCTGATATTGAAACATATGAAAGAGGCAATTCAGAGCTCTCATAGATAAAGTAGTGGAGGTGTAGACCTTTTTCCCCCATCTCTCTAATGACCTAGCTTCCCTGTTGGAAAGCAAAGGATTTTTGGAGGTGGATGCTGAAACCCCTTTAGGTCCCTGAGAAATAGTTTCTAAATCAACAGCATGGGCCCTAAAGAAATGAGAATGTGTTTCTGGGACCCTATATCATCTGTCTGGCTTGGCTGGAGCAGGAGGAAGAGTATCCGGGGTAACACTGGAGTCAGAGTATAGGTCATCCAAAACATCAAGCACAGGAGGTATAGCCAGGGGCCTGTGTTGGGGCTTTTTAAGGAAGGTTCGAAGGCGCTTTCTGGAATCAGAATATTCCTGGCCTTGCCACTTAAAATGTTCCCTCATGGTATGCAGAACTTCCCCAAAAGAAATATCCTCAGGAGGGGAGGCTGAGGGGATGGAATCCTCTGCATCAGAGTCCTCATAGGTATGGAAGAGCTCTTCCTGGCCATCGGAGTGAACAGAGTCCTCAGAATCTTCATCTGAAGGGATAGGGTCAGAGGGTTCAACCCGGGGCCTCATCAGAAGGAGGCTGGGATCCTCTCTCAGGATGGGCCTGTGAACCTCTAATCATGGAAATTAAGTCTGCGGCCATAGTCATGATTTGTGTTTCAGGAGTAGGCTGAGGTAAGGCTTTAGCAGTAAGGTGCTTGGTCTTGCTGGCTGCCTTAGCACGTGTGTAGGCCTTAATAGACATGGCCATAGCAGGCCTAGCAGCTCCACGTGCAGGAGTCACCTTATCTACAGCAATGGTCTCGGGCATTTCCTCGGTTTCAGTATCCGGAGGAAAATCTATAACTGGCGTCGGTGTGGCCTCCGGTATCGGAGGTATCGGTAATGCAGTGTCTTCGGTTCGGAGCGGTGAAATAACAGTCAGGGGGAACCGGAGCACTTGCGGTAGGTTTTGGCGTGGAGTCGGCGGAAGACGCGGGCCGAGGATGTCGGTCCCGGTCTTTTAGTTTCTTAGGAGTCTGCGATGTCGGAAGTTCCGACGGCATTGTATAAGCAAATTTATCGCCGAAAAAGTCTTCAGCGAACTCCGCCCGGCGCCTGAGAGTGCGCTTGGTGAAGCGAGCACAGGCGACACAGGCAGAGACGTCGTGGTCTGGGCCAAGGCAAGGAAGACAGTAAGAGTGGAAATCCTTATGAGGTATTTGTTTACCACAAGACCGGCAATTGTTAACTTTTTCAGTAATTTCTGACATCGGCTGAAGCAAGAAAAGGTCCCCAACGGGGTACTTGGCTTTTTTGATGACTTCGGATTCGAAGAATACAGGAGCTGACCGACCGGCACTTGCGAACTGCTTCTGCTTCGGGCACCGCGCGGCAAGAAAGACTGAAGAAGATGGCGTCGGCTGATGCTTATATACTCCAGCCGCTCAGACGTCAGAGAAATGAGACATCAGCCGACGTCGGACCCAGACTTTGGAATCCGGCCGACCGAGGGCTGCCTGAGGCAGGACAACCCATATGTTATGACTGCAGTTGCATTCTTGAAGGACATCCTGGGGTTTTTGCTGTGTCTGGGTTTGGCTTGAGAAGACCTGGAAGGAGCTGGAAAGCACCAATTAGAAGGCCAGTGTCTACTAAATCTAGGAGGCTGAACTTGTAAAAAATATTTAACAGTTTGCATAGGATTTAGCGTCATCTTCCATCTTTTTAAGAAATTCTTCAGCCTTGTTGCCAAACAGGCGGTCCTGCTTTAAAGGAGTATCCAACAATTAAGCTTTAAAATGATCAGGTAAAGATAGCTCCTTAAGCCAAGCATGCCTTCTAAGCACAGACAGAGAAACAGCAGCCCTGCAAGAGGCCTCTAAAGAATCAAAACCACATTGCAAAGTATGTTTTCCAACTTGTTCAGCAAAATGCATTAAATCCTGTAAGTCTATTTTCCACACGGTCAGGAATCATTTTCTGTTTAAGTAGTCCAATAACATGTTGCTGATATTTTAACATATGAAATTGGCAGTTTAAAGCTCGGATTGCCAAGGTTGCTGAAGTATAAACCTTTTTACACCATCTATCCAGCGCCCTGGTGCCCATCAGAAGGGGTATGATTTTTAGCAGTAGAAGCCTTAATGCCCTTGGGCCCCTGTGAAATAGTCTCTGGATCTGCAATAGGATTTTTGAAAAGGAACTTGTGGGATTCTGGGACCCTGTAGTATCTGTCTGGTTTACTGGGAGCAGGAGGCAGAGAATCAAGGGCCAAACTGGATTCCGAGAAAGCATCAACAATGTCTAGTACAGGAGGAATGGCCAAAGGCCTATGTTGAGGTAGGAGAAAGAAATCCAAGTCTCTTGAATCAGGAAATTCCTGGCTTTTCCAGTGAAAGTGTTCCCTCAGAGTATGTAAGGGTTCCCCAAAAGAAAAATCCTCAAGAGGGGAAGCAGAGGGAATAGAGTCCTCTGCAACAGAATCCTCATAAGTAGGTAAGGACAAATCCAGGTCATCAGGAGAGTCAGAAAAAATGATCCTGATCAGAAGGTTCATAATCAAGCTCAGCCCTAGGCCTCTTACATGGTGGGGGTTGACTACCCCATATTAGTGTAATTACATCTTCAGCCATTTTTATCATTTTTTGTTTAGGCACAGAGGTCTGAGCATGTGGCCCGGGCATCATTTTTTTTAGACATGGATCGAGATTCAGGCCTCATTAATGAAGGAGACGTTGATTTAATATGCAAGTCCGTAGGCCTGAATACACCCTCAGAAGCCGGTGCCTGCACAGCGGCTCTGGACCCATCCAAGGTAGAGACATCCGCGGGTTCCATAGTTGAAGTATCTCGCGGCATACTGGACTCCGAATGGGTCTCAGTAGATGTCTGCGAATCAGAAGTAGCGGGTACCAGGGGCTGCGAAAGTGCCTCACTGAGTACCGGCGAACTGACGACTGGCTTAGAAGAGTCATCGGCAGTTTTGGACCTCGGCAGCCTATCTTTGCGCTTTTTCGGAATTCCAGTAGTTGGATGGCTAACTGACATTTCTGGATAATTAAACAGAGAACCAAAATATTTAGAGGCAAAAATATACAGACGATGGATAGTGCACTGATTAAATAAAGCACAAAACCTACAAGGTACGTCGTGGTCAGAGCCTAGGCAAGGAATACATTAAGAATGAAAATCTTTGAGTTATTTGCCTTCCACAAGTAATGCAATTAATTTTTACTGACATCAGGAAGGAGCAAGAAAAAGTTTCCCCAATGGGGTACTTAGCTTTTAGTTGAAGACTTTGGTTCTGAAACTCGAAAATGAAAATTTCAGGTGTCGGCCGACCGGCACTTGAGAAATGCTTCTGCTTCGGGCACCACAGGGCAAAAGACTGATGTAATGGCGTCTGCTGCATGTTTTATAACCCGGATGACCTGACGTCATGGAAGAAGCGACAGCAACCGACGCAGGACCCAAGACTTTCAGGCCGACTGAGGGCAACCTGCAAGCAGATTATCCTAAAGTAATGACTGCAACAGTGAAACACTAAGAACATCAGCAACAAACAAATGCAATCAGAGGGTCATGCTGCTAGAAATCAATCTCAAACTGCTCTCACTCAAAGCACTCCTTAAAATGGAGAACACTGACATTTGTGCTGTAACAAGACCTGGTTCAAGGCAGCAGAAAGCACCCCTGCACTACTAGCCTATAACTCATTCCACACCTTTCCTGCCCAGAACTTGGACCGAAGCTCTAAAGGCGGTGGTGTTATAAAGGATGTGCACACCTCCAGACTGGTAGCCCAACATAACGCATCAGAGATGCTTCAGGTGCAGCTAACATTGGGTAAGACAGTGATTCAGGTAGTAACCTGCTACAGGTCCCCAACCATGTCCTAAGACTCGCACTCCACGTTCCTAAGCAACCTGGAGAATATTAGGGTCCAACCTAACACTCAGTGGGTGACTTCAACTATCCTGACCTGGTCATTACCAACATGGGTGACCGTTGCTCTACACCAATAGTCAACTCCTCCCTGGTTCAACCACAAAATAATCACCTTGGAAATCCACATCCCTCCCAACCCCCCACCCCCACATATGTAACCACCATGAAAAACTTCTCCAAAGTGGGCTCCTAAAAACAGAGGTGGCTAACTTCATGGCACCCATGCAATTGAACAGTTGCATGACTACTGAATCATACACTAATGCCTTGTATGAACACGTACAGAAATGCATGGATCTCGTCATACCCAATAGAACCAAGACACTCGCCTCCCAAAAAAAAAAAAAAGGAAGCCAATCTGGTGGTTCCCTGCCATAAACAAACTCTACAACAGGAGGAGGACACTAATGTGGACTAATGTGGAATAAAGTGAAGTCATAAGAATGGAAAAACTCCCTTATCAGTCGCAACAAAATTGTCTAAAGCTAGCTAGGAAAACAGAATTGCAGCAGATAGTAAAGACAACCACAATGCCCTCTACAGTTATGTAAAAAATCTCCACAGCAGTACCCAGATTTGCTCAGAGCTACTGCACAATGGTACCTCCTATACGGAGCCAAAAGATATTGCCAATACACTCTCCGACAGACTGACTGTCAACTTTATTCCTCTCTCCCCCACCAAAGGGCCAATCACAATACCAGTAGACTGCCAGCTACCCAGTATTACTGCTGCACAGGTTAAACCAGCACTGTCCAAGGCCAAGAATACAGCTTCTATGGGACCTAACAATATCCCAGGCTGTGTTCTACATGAAATAGAGTGAACTGGTACCTCACCTGTTTGCCCTGTTCAATCACAACCTCACCTCAGGCTTTGTCCCTACCGAACGGCGCACTGCTACAGTCATCCCTCTCCACTAAGGAGCGACTACAGACCCTGGGAATTATCACCCCATTAGCCTGACGAGTAATATGCAAAGCTATGGAACACATCATGGACCTACCAAACAAGGATATAGGGAATCTCCAAACTCTGGCTCCCACACATTTTGGTTTTGTGAAGGGGAGATCATCCCCTCTCAACCTGTTCGACTTCTTTGAGTCAGTCACCAGAGCTGTGGATGAAGACAAGGTGGTTCATACAGCCTACCTTGATCTGGCCAAGGTCTTTGATACTATTCCCCACTCAGGAATCCTAGAAAAACTCACTAAGCTAGGCATCAACCCCTATAGCCCTAGGTGGGTTGCAATCTGGCTCACAGATAAAACCTACAGTGTGAAAGTAGCTGACTCCAAAGTCAGACTGCCGACCAGTCACGAGTGGAGTCCCACAGAGTTTGGTCCTGGGTCCTCTCCTGTTTGGCATCTACTTTTCTGAAGTCCAGGCCAACACGAAGGGACTCTGGCTAATAACTTTCGCAGACTATTGTAAGTTGGGAGACAATTAACTCCCCAAGTGATGCTGACATCCTACAGAAAGGCCTCACTGAGACCAACAACTGGTGTCAGAACCATGGCCTTAAGCTCAATGCCAAAAAATGTGTAGTCATCCCCTTCGGGAAAAACTCAGTTTCCATGAATTACCACATCGATGGTAGTCCACTGAACAGGCGTTAAGAGATCTGGGAACACAGGCTGACAGCAAAGTACAGTTGTGTACACTTACCATAAATGTAGATGTTTGAGTGTATTCACTGTTGCAGTCATCACATTTGGGTCATCTCCCTGCAGGTAGCCCTCAGTGGGGCTGAATACCAGAGTTTTGGGATTTCTGCATCGGATGCTGTTGCTTCTTCCATGACATCAGGTCGTCAGGGGTACAAAACATGCAGCAGACACCATTACATCAGTTTTTCTTGCCCCACATGGCAGGTGCCCCCAAAATAGGGAGCAATTACATGGCATGCAACACCCCCACCACAAAACAAATACCAATGATACAAGATATGTCAAACAAAAAGATAGAAGTAAAGAACTGCAACAGTGAATACACTTGAACATTTACATTTATAGTAAGTGTACACAACTTTACTATGTTCTTCGTGTTTCACTGTTGCAGTCATCACATTTGGTTTGATTCCCAAAGCTGAGGATGGGTAGAGGTAGTTAAGAAGTGTTAGGGCTGGCAATCAGGCCCTGTAAGACTGTTGTGGCAAATCCAGCTCTGGGTTTAGAAAAGATAGGCAAGTGGTAATGCTTGGTGAAAGTGTGTACAGAGCTCCAGGGTTGCAGCTTCCAGGATGTCCCTGGTAGGGACTCCCCTGAGAAAATCTGTAGAGGTTGATGCAACTCTACTGGAATGTGTTCTAATCCCCTGTGGGGTACGTTTCTCCCATGGTGTTTGTAGCAGAAATGGATCCAGTGTGCTATCCATTTAGAAATGGTTTGCTTTGAAATGGCCTTGCCCTCTGTCCTGGCAGTAAAGCAGACTAGCAGCTGGTCAGATTTTCTGAAAGGCTTAGTACTGTCCAGATAGAACCTAAGCTGCCTGTGCATGTTCAGGGAGTGCAGGATTCTTTCCCCTTTATTTTGAGGATTAGGGAAAAAAGTTGGCAAATGAATGGATTGGTTTAAAGCCACACTAGATACCACTTTGGCCATAAATGAAGGGTTGGTCCTGAGGGAAACCCTCTGCACATGGAAGATAATGAAGGGTTCCACGGCCATAAGGGCCTGCAATTCAGACACTTCTTGCTGAAGTGATGGCTAGAAGTAAAGCTGTTTTCCATGAGAGGAATTTTAACTCTGCTGTAGCAGCAGGTACAAAGGGCGGAAGCATGAGCTTTTCCAATACAAAGTTAAAGTCCCAGGCTGGAGTAACAGCTCTCCTTGGAAGTCTTAAATTTTTTGCTCCTCTCAGGAACTGTTTGACCAGAGGATGAGAGAAGAGGGGTGGCTCACTTTTATAATGAGCTGAGATGGCAGAGGAATGAATCTTAATTGAAGAGAAGGATAGGCCTTTGTGGAGCATTTCTGTTAAGTAATCTAGTATACGAGGTAAGCTGGGCACAGTTGTGTCCATTCCCTAAGAGTGGATAGGATTTTCTAGTACTAGGCCTCCTTGCCTCCAGAATGACATCCAGCATCTGCTTACTGAGAGTTGCTGGTGATGAGTTCAGGGTCCTGCTGGGCCAGCGGGGAAGGGGTCTGAGGCAGGTGGCACTAAAGTTAGACTGTGTAAAAAAAGGGTACCAGTGCTGGCGTAGCCAAGTCTGGTGCAAACAGGATTGTCCTTGGCTTGTCCCGTTTGATCTTTAGTAGAACCTTCGAGAGGAGGGGCAGAGGGGGAAGGCATAGATTGAGAGGCTTTCCCAGGTAAAGGCCAGGGCATCCACTTTCCAAGCTTGGCTGTGGGGAGTTCTGGTGCAATATTTGCTCAATTGATAGTTGAGAGGGGAAGCAAAAAGGTCCACCTTTGGTTCCCCCCACCTGTCCCCCAAAAGCTTGAATATGTTGGGTTCAAGTTTCCACTCGTGTGGGTCCATGAAATTTCTGCTCAAGTCGTCTGCCACTGAATTTAGTTTGCCTGGCAGGAAATGAGCTTGCAGGTGCACTTGGTTGTTCAAGGCTGTGTTCCACAGAGCCATGGCTAATCTGCAGAGTGGGTATGAATGGGTTCCCTCCTGCTTGTTTATGTACCACATAAGTGTGGTTTTGTCTGTCTTTACCAATAGTTGTCCTGGAAGAATAAGGCCTTTGAAGGCTGTCAGAGCATTCTGTACAGCTAACATTTCTTTTAGATTGATATGCAGGTGTATTTGCTTTGGGCTCCATTTTCCTTGAATCCACTGAACTGCCATGCGAGCCCCCCCATGCACAAGTCTGATGCGTCTGTTAGGGTTTGGTTGGCATGGGTTTGAGTGAAAGGGAGTCCCTTTGTTGTGGTAGCAGGCCTCTGCCCACCAAACAAACTGTCCTTAGGCAAGGAATGATAGGAATCATTGTTTCCAGGTCGAGAATGTTGACACCAGAGTCTTAAGTACCACTGAAGTTTCCTCATATGCAGTCTTACATATGGAATTAGTAGAATGCAAGAGGCCATGAACTCTAGGGCTTGCAGTATTTTTCTTGCAGAAAGACTGGTTTTGGTAGCCAGTAGATTGAAGTAGTTTGTCAAGTCCGTTTTTCTGATGTGAAGAATGCCATCTGGGAAGTTGTGTTCAAGCTTGCTCCCAGGAATACAATCTGTTGGCCGGGTACCAGATGTGACTTATTTTCGTTGACTGTGTACACCCCAAAGAAGTTAGAAGTCTCTTTACAAATGCCAGGTGCTGTAGTAGCAATTCCTGACTGTCCGCCTGAATCAGGCAATCATCCAAGTATGGGTAAATTTGAATTGTTCTCTGCCTGCAGTATGCAATGGCTGGAGCTATGCATTTTGTGAATACCCTGGGTGCAGTAGATAAGCCAAAGGGAAGTGCAGAGAACTGATAGTGCAGAGAGCCTGCTCTGAAACGTAGGTATTTTCTGCAAGATTCCCTTATAGGGATGTGCAGATAAGCTTTAAGTCTAGGGTTGCTAGCCAGGAGTACTTGGCTAGCATAGGGAGCAACTGTTTGAGTGTAAGCATTTTGAATTTTGGAACCACCAAAAAGGTGTTGAGAATAGACAGATCCAGGATAGGACGTCAAGAGTTTTCTTTTCTGGGTACCAGAAACAGTCTGGAATAAAAGCCTTGTCTCCTTTATTCCAATGGGACAGGTTGAGTAGCCTTGAAACTGAGAAGAGAAAGTACTTGCTTTTGGGCCTCTGCCCACTGGTTTGGGGGGAGGTCTGGCCATCCGTTTGGGGTTGGGAGTGAGTGGAAGTGGAATCTGCATCCCTGGGAAACCATGTTTAAGACCCATCTGTCCTGGGTAATGTATTCCCAGTTTTTGGCATGCAGGGCAAGTTTCCTTCCTAAAGGTGCAAGTACTTGGGCAAGGCTTGGAAGAATTAAAGATAAGTCATTGTGAGATTTTACCATAGGATGGTGGCTTACTTCTCCGTTTTGGAGGTGGGAGCACTCCATTGCTTAGATCTGTGCACACCCTGGAGACTCTGGTATTGGTGGTATGCTGCCCCTGGGTTTGGACTGAAGGTCTGGATGGGACTGGAAAAGACCAATTTTTTGTAGGCCAATGCCTGCTGAATCTAAGTGGCTGTACTTGAGACATATTTAACAGTTTGCAAAGATTTAGCTTTTTCCTCCATCCTTTTGAGGACTTCTTATGCTTTATTGCCAAATAGGCACTCTTGGTTTAATTGTGCATCCAGTAATTTTGCTTTGACATGATCTGGCAAGGTTTGCTCTTTAAGCCAAGTATGCCTTCTAAGAACAGACCCAGTGACAGCAGCCCTGCAAGATGCGTCAAAACCACATTGCAAGGTATGTTTACCAACTAGGTTAGCAGAATGCATTAACTCTTGTAAATCTTTATGTTCTGCACAATCAGGAATCAACATCATTTTCTGTTTAATTAGTTCTATAATATGCTGCTGATACTTTCACATATGAAACTGGCAATTTAAAGCCCTGATGGCAAGAGTAGCAGAGGTGTATACCCTTCTTATCCCATCTGTCTAAAGCCCTAGAGTCTCTGAAGGTGTAGGGTTTTTGGCTCTAGTAGCCTTAATGCCTTTAGATGCCTTTAGGTCCATGGGAAATGGTCTCTGGATCCGCAGTAGGATTCTTAAAAAGGAATTTTTGGGAGTCAGGTACTCTATAGTACCTGTCAGATTTCCTGGGCGGTGGAGGCAAAGTATCAGGGGTAAGGCTGGATTCCAAGAAAACATCTACAATTTCCAGAACAGGAGAGATAGCTAGAGGCCTGTGCTGAGGCAAGTTTAAAAACTCCCTGAGTCTTTTTGGACTGTGAGCAGTCCTGGCTCTCCCAGCGGAAATGCTCCCTAAGGGTATGCAGGGCTTCACCAAGAGAAAAATCTTCTGGTGGGGAAGCAGAGAGAATGGAATCCTCTGCATCAGAATCCTCATAGGCAGATAAGGGTATGTCCTGGTAATCAGAAGGTTCAGAGTTATCAGACTCCTGATCAGAAGGAAATTCAGTTCTTGTTTTTTTTTTGAGGGGGAAGGCTGACTTCACCTAATTAAAATAAGGTTTTCTGCCATTCTACGCATTTGTTTTTGTGGCATGTGGGTCTGAGAATGTGCTTTGGTCGGTTTCCTAGACATAGTGTGATCTCTAGGCCTACCCGCAGTGGTGCAGCTGCGGTAGTGTTGTCGCCTCACAGTAAGATGCTGTCCGGTTAGATTCTCAGCTAGAGCGTTTTCGGCGTGGAGACATGCGTACATGGGTGTACCCTCGTTGAAGGTTGTGCGTCAGAGCTGGTAACTCGGTACGTAAAAATCAATTATCAATCATTAGCGGACCGGAGTTCCACTGTGGCGACCCCTAACTGGGAAAAGCCCAACGACACAAAGTGTGATCTCTAGGCCTGAGAAATTCAGTATTTTTGGTTTGAAATAAAGTAGTCGGTTTAATATGAAAATTGGAAGGCCTGAATACACCCTCAGAAGCCGGTGCCTGCACAGTGGCTCTGGACCCATTCAAGGTACAGACATCCACAGGTTCCATAGTCGAAACATCTAGCAGCATACACATCCGCAGGTTCCATAGTTGAAGAAGCAGTTTGCAGCATACTGGACTCCGAATGGGTCTCAGTAAAAGCCTGCGAATATGTAGAAGCGGGTATCAGGGGCTGCGAAAGCGCCTCACTGAGTACCGGCGGACTGGCGATGTGCTTAACGGGAGCGTCATCGGCAGTTTTGGACCTATGCGGTCTCTGCCTTTATCATTACTTTTTTTGAAACATCGGTAATCTGATGGCTTATCAAAGCCATTTTGGAATACAGAGATCGTGAAAGAATTTGGCAACAAAAATAGCCCGTAAGACAAATAGTTCAGGCATTGAATAAAGCACAAAACAGACAGCGAGGAACATGGTGGTCTGGGCCCAAACAGGTGACGCAGTAAGAATGAAAATCTCTGAGGTATTTGCTTTCCACAGGCAAGACAATTAATTTATGACATCGGTTAGAGCAAGAAAAAAGGACCCCCAACGGGGTACTTATCTTTTAGAAGACTTCAGGTCTGAAATTCGGAAAAAGAAAATTTCAGGAGGCGGGCAAATGCCACTCACAAACTACTACTGCTTCGGGCACCGCACGGCAAGAAAGATGGGGGAATGGCATTGGCTGCATGTTTTATACCCCTGACGACCTGACATCATGGAAGAAGCGACAGCATCCGACGCAGAAATCCCAAGACTCTGGTATTCAGGCCGACTGAGGGCCACCTGCAGGCAGATAACCCAAATGTGATGACTGCAACAGTGAAACACAAAGAACATCCTCTCTTTCTACCACCTTATTGTCACTGTGGTCAGAAGGTCCTTCTATGTGGCACTTCTCATTACTACGGGTTTTGCATCCAGGAAAAAGAGGTCATCGTCTCCCCCTACTCTTCCCTCATTAGGCCAACCATAGAGTACAATGCCCCATTTGGCATGTACCTCACTAGACACCTGCAACAACTGGAGAGGCGCAAAAGTACCTCACAGAGGATCCTAGGCCTTAAACACTTGTCCTACATGGACAGACTCAAAAAAACTCCAACTATTCTCTGTCTCATATCGCATACTTAGAGGCGATCTCTGCTGGACTTATAAAGCCACGTCTAACCCAGCTCTGTTAGAAATGCTACATCTAAAGAAATCCCAGTCCCTCCACACTACACGCTCCAGAGACCTGAACCTCATTACCACAATCAACAGAACAAGCTGGAGGGACAGGTTCATAACCCAGAGACTGCCCATGCTATGGAACAGACTTCCCGTACATGTCAAGCGGAGCACCTCACTGGCCCTCAGAGATCTTGATGAGTGGATGGGAAATAGAAAATTCACCCTGGGGATCACTCCAATGGCTCTACTCGACAGAGGCACTGGAACTAAGGGCGGATGGCACGATGCCAGGGTAATCATATGGGCTATGCTTGTAAAGGCTCCAGGGCCATTAGCCTTGTACACACCTAATAATCTGGAGAAAAACTGCAACCTGACGCCAACAGCTACCTGGAATGACCACGTCTTTGCAAGGTGGCAGACGAGATCTGCGGTAATGGGCAGAGATGCACTGTGGGTAAACGGGAAGTACCCAAGAGCTTTTTGGTTGCCACGAGTTTGCTAATGGCAGAATCGGATCCGAGGGACCGGATCTGAACCCCACATGAAGAGAAGATGAAAAATTGACCATATCAAATCACTACATATTCATAAAGCATAAGAAAGCAAAAAGGAAAAAGGTTGCTTTTTAGAACCCACATTTTCTTAATAAACCCCTGTGGAAGGGGGAAAACACTTACTAAAGCACAGTAGGTAGTAACCATATACAGCATACCAAAAGTCTTTGCAGCCTGGATGGTTTCTTTGGATCCACAAATTGTCATTATCTGGGCTAAAGCTGTTAAATCATCACCTGCTTTGAAAAATGGATACCGTCCACTTAGCAATGACAGAAAGATTACGCCTGCCGACCACATATCGATAGCTACAGTGTAAAACAAAAACAAAAGTGAATTACATACGCAAACCTAGTAGTTTACAACTCAATAAACCTAGGTTATGTTACTTATTTGGTTCTCAATATCTGTGCTACATTAAAAGGGTAGCATACATACTATTCAGTAACATTTAGAAATACAAGTACATAAGAATGGATATAATTCAACGGTCTAGAAACATTTTAAACACTACTGCAATTGATTCCATTTATTTTGTACTTCCATTCTCAAGTGTTATCGGACACACTTAGCCAACTTCTCACAGACTGTCATGCATTTTTAAATAATCTCACAAGTTTTCATTAGATATTCAGGTAAACAAGATTGCTTCAGCAGTAAGCCCATGTCATTTCCTGATTTAAAAAAAAGATCAGTCAGATAGCCCTGAAGACAGGGATACAGTTGAATTGTGGCCCCTGGAGGAATCAAGCTATAACCACAGTGCAACACACACACACACACACACACACACACACACACACACACACACACACACACACACACACACACACACACACACACACACACACCTTTTTCTAGCTGGACAAAGGTACAGACACAACCTTTCCAGAGAATACTTGCTGGCAACACCCCCCAGAAAGTTAAGTAAAGCCTTAACTCACAAAAGTACTAAAACGATGAACACCAAGCACTAAAATTTGACGCTACCAACAGCAACAAAACACTATAAAGGGTAACCCCCCCCCCACAAACTTAACAGCTTTAGTCAACTGCCACAAGACATAGACAAACATGTTTCCAGTTACAACACTTTTTTTAAACTATCATTACATACATTTCTCAATTCCTGCCTTCCCTTAATCCTCACTCCAACAATTTTCTGCTTGTGTTGTTTCCCCAACTTCCATTTTTATACAATTTGCTCCTTCCCTTTTCTAAAGTTCTCCACTGAGTTATTTTGTCTGTTACAATATTCAGAAATACAAATACAGTTGGTTTAGAGTTGGAGTTCCATTTTCCAGTAATAGCTTTTTTGGCAGCCGACAGAATTAAACTTAAGGCCTTACTATGGCTAGGCAAGTCATATTCTGTGTCCCAGCTCAAAAGAATAATTTCCTTAGTTACACACATGCTATCACCAAATATTTGCATCAGAGTACCCTACAAGGATTTTTTAAAATCTGTCAACTTAGTGCACTCCAGTTACAGCTTTCTTCCCTATCACACCTCCAGTTACAGCTTTCTTCCCTATCACACCTCCAACATACGTGATCTGAGGAAAAATGTTTTTATAAAGTCTGCTTGAGGTACAAAAACTACATATACAAACAATTCTACACTATTGCATACGGGGGGGGGGGAGCAAAAATAAAGTACTCTCATTGTTCCCCTGTACACTGATTATCCAAGCTTTCCTGACCTTTTCTGATTGATTCTTATAGTTGCAAGCAACTTCTGTTCTAGATTCAACTAAAAACTACCAGAGCAGGCCTTTGACTCAGGATTCCCATCTCCTTTACCTATACTCTAATACCAGATAGGGAACGTAGTTTCTAACCTGAAGTCCAAATGCCTTCTTGGCCTCATTCCATTGAATTACTTTTCCCTTTCTAGTTATTTGCCTCCAATACCTTTGTTCCTTTGCCAGTTTTCTCCACTACATCACATCCCTCTCTTGCCTATTTCTCTGTACCCTTTACTAGCTGTCACTATTGGCAAAATTTCCTTTCCCCTATTCTCATGTTGACTTGTTACTCAAAATACTTTCTGCTAATTTATGAATATATTTTGTATGTCTGTTCTAATTCCACGGTGGTACAGCGGTTGCATTGTTACCTCCTGTTCGATTCTCAGCTGGAGTTCCTGCGATGCGGAGTCTGCATGTTCTCCCCACGGTAGAGTGGCCTCCGAAAGACATGCGTGAATGGGCGTGCCTTCTCTGAAGGTTGGGCGTTGGGCTGGCAACTCGGCACCATAAAAAAAAATCGACTGCCAATCATTAGCGGACATGAGTTCCGCTGGGGCGACCCCTAACTGGGAAAAGCCAAAAAGACAAACATGTCTGTTCTCCTTGAGGATCTGCATCCAAAACCCCACACACTTTTAGATCCTCCCTGCTTCATCATCCATTACCACTTTGCATAACTTTCTGCTTGTGTTATGCACACAAGTCTTAACGGCGTAGCTCTAAAATACTCCAACTCAGGTAATCCTAAACCACCTCATTCTATTGGATCAACTTATGCCACTTAGACCCTACCCTATTCCCCTACCAGAAAAATTCCTTCAGCTCTTTATTATTGTCCACAACTTCCATCTGGTTAATAAAAATATGCCTGGCCACTATAGAAACCTAAAGGAACAAAACATTTTCACTGCTTATCTTACTATCCATATCCATAAACAAGAGTTTCCAGTTTCTCAGCTTTTTCATCTTTTGTTCAGTCTCTTCACTCATATCCTTACCTGCCATAACAAAGGCCTTTTTAATACTACTAAATATTTCATCTTATGTTCCTATTAATATGGGTATTGCTGAACCAATTCATGTGTGGGTACATTATGGCTATAGCCTTTGTTTCATCTTCATTAATTTTATATCTCTAAGAGTTGAAAGTCACAATGTTCCACAACACTGACATGTCCTTTTCTGGATTTAACAGATACAAAATATCTACAAATAAAGCAAACTTCTCTATATTACCATACCAATTATATTATATTTTCTTTGCTAATGGCTCTAAATATAAAACAAAGGAGGAAGATGACAACCCTGCCTTGTTTCTCTTTTCAGACAGTTTATCAGACAGGAACCCTCCCACTAATTCTTGCCTCCAATTCATCCTCCCAATTAAATCTTATTACTGTAACAGGAAAAGCAAATGCATCCATTAACCTACTCAAAATCCCACCTTGCTCTGTCACTTGCATTTTCTGCATCAAGACCCACCAACAGCAGTGATTTGCTTATCTACTTCCCTCGGGATCACTATTCTATTAATGTTGTCAAATGTCTGCGTCGGCCTCTGCTCCACAAAGCCACACTGATCCACATCATTAATTTTGGCAACACCTTTGCCATTCTTTTAACTAGTACAGACAAACGCTTTATAATCACAGTTTAAATTGAAATGGGACAATATGAAGCTGGGTCAGATTAGTCTTTAGGTATTACAGCCACCACAGCTTTCTTCCAAGTTGCTGGTAACCCCCTCCCCTTTTTAAAATAATGTCATAACATCATGATCTTTATCCCCCTTCATCCCTCCTAACTTCCAAACTTCCACAGGAATACCATCTCTTCTTGGAGACACTCCCGCAGAATGATTACACATCACCATTTTTATCAACTCCTCTATCATAGTGGTTAAATTGTTTTTGCCTCATCCACCTCTAGCCTTGGCATACTTGAGTATTCCCATAAACATTTCTATTTGTGCTGTTTCTTGATTTCCACATTTCTATGCTTTACACAAATTTTCATAAAATTTCTGAAATATCACTATTACCTCAAAATTTCTGGTTACTTTTCTTATTATAGGCTCCTTAAATTTGGGAAGAACCCTTCTACTGCCCAAGTTGTTGCGCTAAAAGTTTTTGTGCCCTGGAGTTATCAAAAAATAGGTTAGCAGTCATCTTTCTAAACCCATTCATATTAATCAGATACTGCCTTATTTTCTCTTTAAGACTCTACAGTTGCACCTCCTCTTGTTTTGTGGGACTCCTCTTATTCTCCAATACTTTAACTTTTATCACCCCCCTAAATAATTCTAATTACTTGGAACTGTAACTTTTTTCTACACTATTTTTAAATTCCATGTTCCCCCCACTTACTAGGTATAACTTCTTCTAATAATTCTATAGTTTCCACTAACCATTCCTTAAATTCTTTTCATTACCCTGTGTTTTTACCACAGTTATGGTGTATTATCTGAAATAGTTATTGGATGTTCAATCACCATACGCACGCTCTCCCTTTGAAAACGCTAAAGACACTCCGGTTACTTCAAAGAAGTAGATTCCTGTATACCAGTACGCTAGTAATCACGGCTGCCTTGAATTTAGGCAAGAAGCACAATCCAAAGATAGATAGGTGCAAATACGTTTTTATTCCAAAACGACAAAAAGTGTTTCCAAAACGACAAGAAGTGAGCGCTTTCGCCAATAGGCTTCTTCAGACTTATACAACAGCACTCATATGCAATGATTTAAATACAGCTTCCTTTATAACCATTGGTTAAGAACTTGTCCTAACAATTAACCAAATACAATTCCTAAAACAAATAAATTTCATTTCAACATACTATATTTACAAAAATAAAACTGCTCTGATTTAAAACACCTAATACTCCTTTTTGTTGTTTCATACATTTTAGTTATTGGATGTGTTGAAGCTTTCAATTAAATGCACATGCTCCTGTGAAATATATTATCTACAAAGTCTAACCCAATTATACCTTTGGGAATAATATATGAATTCTCCAAGGTACTGCTACTGAAATCACATCTTTCATACCACATATTTCCATACATTTCTTCAGAAATCAACCCTGTTTTGTTACATTTTCCCTTCTGTGCTCCCCTTTATAATCTTGAACTCTCAAATGTCAGTATCTTGAGACCATAAAACCGAAATCACAAAACACCAACAGCCCAAAACCGCGAAATTTGAAATCCCAAACACCACAATACACACACTACAAAGCACACAAAAACAAAAACACCATACATCCACAAACCTACACAATTAAAAAGGGGGGCAAGCCCCCTGCACCCCCGTGTGGGGGGCTGTGCCCACCGCCTCCCTACTTTATATATACATATACACCAACTCCGAGATCGCACAAACAGAAAAAAACAGTAAACACACCCAGACATTCTACAGTCCCACACACACACAAACACCAACACAATCAACACACACATACTTTCACCTGCCTACCCTAACCCAGACGTACAACTTACACTCACATACACTCAAAACTCCCCACTCAAAACCCTTACAAAACACTAACTTACCTTAAATTCCATGTAAATCCACATATTACATCGGACACCATCCAAACCAAACATTTCACGTAACATAGCGTAAATCCATAACCGCAAATTCGAGATATTTGAATTCGCGATTACGCACTTTCACTATTCTGAATATTCCCCTTTATGGTCTCAAGATACTGAAATTCGAGATTTCACTATTTCGAAATTATAAATGGGAACCTCCCCAGACACATCCTCACTGCTACATATCAAATGCCAGTCCACGCCTTTAGGTAATATTCTCTGATGAAAGCTACTTCTCCAAAAATGTTAAGCTCCATAATAGCAGTTTTTGGTGGAATATAAATGGATGCTACTGTAATCTTACTCCCTTGACAATACCCCCTTACTACCAGAAATCTAGCATCATTTTTTTCCTCTTCTTTCACTGCTGGAGCTCCTCTAGCAATTAGTATAAGCACTCCTCTTTGCCTTTGTCCCCGATATTGTGATGAATTGTCTACCTTCAGATCCTTTCTTCATCAAATTCACATGCTCATTGCTTTTCAAATGTGTTCGGCAGCATTGCTTTGTGCACTCTGCATTTCTTAATACAATTCATTACTCATTTTTCTGTCTACCTGTAAGACCATTTACAACCAAGGTAATACAGACTAATATAGCGGTTATGATGCGACTGTTCTCACTTATTACACATGACAGCTGATTTGAATGTGTATATCTACCTTTTGTCTTACATGTACAGACTAATGTTTGTCAGGCTATTTTATAGAGTGATTTCTTTTCATATCCATTTGTACCCAGGTCACATTTTTCAAGGCTTTTTGTTTTAATGAAGACCCTCTGAACAAAAAACTATATACATTTACGGAGCACCCACATAACCTATTAACATAGAACACACACAAAGCTTTGTACATCTTCAAAAATGTAAGTTAAACCCTGTAGATATGAACAAATTGACAGCTGCACCCACAGGAATTACCTAACCTAAAATTAAGATGATCATTGCTAAAGCACGTTACAGCCTGTAGTCCCATTTACACTAAGATGTGAAAAATAGCTTGTATGTTTTCAGAAAACATTTTTAGCCTTACGAAAAAGTGCACAGGCTTTCTTTTAAATAAAACAAAATTATATACTGTTTAATACACTAAAGCATCAAGGCTACTAGGGAAGTTGCCATCGCTCCATCACCATCAACCCCCCCTTTTCCCATTTTTCTATATGGGGTCAGGCTGTCACGTCACCTGTCATCATCTCTCCCTACCTTCTTGGGACAGTCTTGCCCAACTGTTGCAGGTCTCACACAATCCTTCCACCTCTTTGCTCGACTCCCCGAATTCCTCTCGCCTTCCTGTCCGTTCCAAATCATCCACCAGATCTTCTAGTTTCCTTCATGTGCCCCAACCATAGTAATCTGTTCTGACTTTTTCTGTAATTGGAGTAACTTTAGCTTCTGTTCTTATTGTCCTCATTTCTTCATCTGTCCCACAGTGTGCATCCTACCACCCATCTCAGGCACACCTCTAGCTTCAACCGCTCCAACTTCACTGCCCAGGTTTCTGTACCACCCAACAGTACTGGCCACACCACTGTTCAGTTTTGGCATTCTTCTGACATCCACTACTACTCACACACTGCCAGTTGGCTGCAGCCCCTCTGACTCTAGCTTTAATGCCCTCATTCAGACTTCCCTTCTCCTCAACCACTCCTCCCAGATACTTGAACTTAACCTGTTCCACTGCTTTCCCTTCTATCTCAATTTTCAGCTTCTTCTGAATTCTCCAATTTTTTGCCATTACAGCTATCTTATTTGTACTCAGTTTCATCCCATGTGGCTTCAGCAAAGGATAAGAATAAGGAAGGAATGAATGCAAATCTGAAGTTCTTGCTCAGAGTCTGCCTGTAATGCCACATTGTCTGATATAGCAACTTTGTTGACCCGTCCCCTTCGACCTCTTTGCTAATGTAGTCCATCACTAGTATGAACAGCAGTGGGCTGAGCTAAACCCTAAAGCACACCCACTCACACTGGGAACCCCTCTGTTAAGACTGAACACTGTACTCTATTCATTGGGTCCTTCTACATAGCTTGCACTAATTTTATCAGCATTTCTGGTACTTTGAACCACCACAGGAGTGCCTAAATCAGCTTTTTTGGGACTATGTCATATGCTTTCAAGTCTAGGAATGCCCAGTTGGACTCGCTTCATTTCCAACTTCTCATGTATCTGTCTCACTACAAATGTTGGGTCAGTTGTGCTGCATCCTAAACTAAATCCAAACTGCTCATTTCCCATCTCACTTGATACGAAATATGCAGAGTACTAACAATCGTCCTTCTCCAGAACTTTCATGGACTGTGATGTGTTACACCGCTATACTGCCCACAGGTGTGAATGTCCCCTTTGTTCCTGAACACTGGGACTAGCACCCTTATTCTTCAGTCAACTGAGATATGCCTCTCTCTCCATACTGCTAAAAGTACCCTCAGGAGTCATTTTTCCCCAATCTCATCCAACATCTTGATCATATGTGCTGTGACCTCATCTGAGCCAGACTTAATTTTCCTTAGCGCTGTTGGTTCTTCTAAGGTGGGATCCTCATCTCTCGCTGTGGGCTGTGTCAGGGACATTACAGCTGGTCCCCCCCAATTTCAGATGCTGATTACTGCTTCCATCTGCTTTTGATGTTCTGTGGACTGGTGAGCAGGTTGTTGGCATCCCTTATGAAGGGAGTCTGTCTTCATCTTTGTCTGCCTTGCATCCTGAGAGCTTTTGTGCCATCCACCGAGTCACTTTCCAGAAGTTGGGAGAGTGCCTCATGCCTTGTTCTTTGCTACTGCAACTCCTCTTAGCTTGTTAGCCAACTAGTATTCCTTCCTAGCCTCATCTGTCTTTTCTATCAACCACTTTTTCCTGCACTCCTTCCTTTTGATGACTTCCTGGACTTTTGTATTCCACGGTCAGTTTTCCTTACGTACATTTCCATATGTGGTTTGGCCTCATATCTGTTCTGCAGCCCTTACATATGCTGTTGAGGCACTGCCATTCTTTCAACTCCAAATATTTCCTCCTCTTCTTGACATGTTACAACAGAGTAATTCCTTGAAGTGTTGTGCTCTTTCCAGTCAACTTCTAGGTCTTCAGCTTGGTCTCGACCACTGCTTGCAGCCGACTGTGGCAACCAGTGGTTTATGCTGTTGGCCAACTGCAAAGTCATCTCTAGTGAAAATTGATAATTCTAGCCCCAGTGCCCTTTACTCACGTACTAGGAGGAAGTCTGCCAGAGTTGCAGGTTGACCACTTCTGTATGTGAACTTGTGACGCTCTTTCTGAACCATGTGTTTGCTACCTTCAAGCCATCTAGGATGGGCTCTCCTTTATTCCTATTGCCCCATACATGTGGAACCAGGCTGTCCTCATGTACTGGTCTGTACTGATATGTATTTAGATCACCCATTATCAACACCAATTCTTACTGTCCAGCTTTATCTAGTAGGTCCTGCAAATGCTGTCTGAATATACTCTTTTCCTCACTACCACAACCCTGCTGTGAGGCATAGGCTGAAATTATGAACACTTCTCTATCATTACACTGGAGATGGATTGCCATGAGTCTGTCACTAATTCTGATGTCACTACAATTCTCACCATTTGTAGCATGTCCTTCTCCAGAGTAGTAGACTCTGGATCCCAAGCCAAGTGGCTTTGCTGCACTACCCTTCCACCTGGTCTCCTGGATACAAAGGATGTCAAGACTCCTCCTTATCATGGCATCCACTCCAGAGCTTTACCCTGTCAGTGAACCTACACAGACTCACAATACTTGGGTTGCGTTTCGCAAGTTGATTGGTTTTATGTCCAAGTTATCGCCAACAGAGCTTTCACAGGTAACCCAAACTTGGCAATTGGAAACTGGCTGTCCAGAAGCATACTGATTCAGTGCTGCTGGGCTTTATGACGGGCACAGACTTGCCAATAGGGGCACATATACTCCTCCCACTGTCAGCATAGGTCAAGGTAGGCTGGGTCCTTACCCCACTTATCACCAAGCAAATACCCCTGTCCATTTGGCAACATTAGTTAACACGATCAGATTACCTAGAACCAAATCTTTTCACAGTGAAGTGGCTAGCCCAGCCACGGCATGTAGTCTATTTATGTTCTTCTATCTTGAGGATACTACGAACCACAGTAGATTCCCAAAGTGGATGATCTATACAACTTCTCCCCCCATAGGGCACCTGCTGGCCATATCTCCATTCTTAGGCAAGTTTGAGATAGAGACACTCATTTTTCAGAGGTGGGGGAAACCCCACAGAGGCAGCGAGAACATGCAAACCCCACACAGGCAGGCATTAGTCGGAGGACAGAATTAAACCTTGTGCATGGGAGGAGAAGACATTAACCATTATGCCAACTATGTCTGGTCTGCTTTCTCTTATTTACTTCCAATAACTTGCAACTATTTTTACTAAATTGCTTGCCCTTATACTTTGAGATTTTGATCTTCCTTGGCAAAGAATGCTTGGAACTCTCACGATTGTCTGCACCTGCAGACAGTTCCATGGAAAGTGTTTTTTCCCCCCTCATTGCTAACAACTCTACAGATGCATGAAAGAATAACAGAACAGAAAGTACAACAGCCTTCAGATGCAGACTTCTGGACTCCCACCGAACATTTGCTAAAGGAAAAAAAAACTATCATTGCATTTTCTCATGTCCCATTTTTGTCTTATTTTTCAAGCACATTTACTTACAGAAAACACTAGCTATATTAAGCAATGGCATTTATCCAGGCATTCACCTTTGCGAAAATACAAGAAAATATCTGAACTTTAACTAGAATATAAAAGTGCACTTATGCCCCACCCCACCATCCCAAGATTACAGCACATTAGTTTGTTCAGCCTTTAATTCTTACAAACTTTAATATCTATTACATACCAATCATGAAAAGACTCGCTCCTACCCCATTATATTTACATTAAGCATTACTTTCATAAATACCATTAACAAAAAACGTTTTGCTTGTAGCCTTTTTTTCCTTTTAGTGTCCATCTTAAACATTAAATGACTTAAAGTGGGGTATATGCTTTACCATCCATAAGCAGAGTCCCCTTCTGCTTGACGACTTACATTTTATTGGATAAACCTAGTCTGTTTTTGCTACAGAATAATACACATAAGACCATACCCAAATTATGAGGGGGAGGCAGTGTGAAGGGTAGCAGCCTGGCTTGTAGCACTGAATAATACACATAAGACCATACCCTGTTTTTGCTACAGAATAATACACATAAGACCATACCCAAATTATGAGGGGGAGGCAGTGTGAAGGGTAGCAGCCTGGCTTGTAGCACTGAATAATACACATAAGACCATACCCAAATTATGAGGGGGAGGCAGTGTGAAGAAGGGTAGCAGCCTGGCTTGTAGCACTGAATCTGTTAATCTAAGGTTACAGTGAGTGCACTCGTGCAACTGTACCAGGCTCATCTTAATGAATGCTGCAACAGGAATCAAACTGTATGAGACTACTAGGCAGTGTACCTCCTCCCCCTAAGCTTTTGCTGATGAGCAGCCATCTCAAGTCCCAAACATAGCTAGAGTCAAAAAATGTATTTGATCCACCAGGAAAAATGTTCTGAAACAGCAGCTTGAATCTCACACACCTGTCTTGGCATTTCCAGATTGCTGCAATACATTTGCTTCTCTTCTGCATGTAAAGTGAATAATCAATTTTCCACAAACACTGTCTCCAATTTTTAATCATTTTTCTCTTCTGCCACAGATTTGTCAAGATCAACTATTTCTGCTGTTATGATTGTATCTTTACTAATACAGGTCTTGCCTGCTTTCTCAAGGCCAAGTTTAATGTGCCCTTTCAATTAACATATCCTGCTGTGGAATACCAGTCCAGTTGCTTACTTGTGCTTTCATAACTATCTGTTCCTTCCAATTTCTCTGGTACACCAGAACGTCTTTTTTTCGTACTGGACGCTCTAACTGTACCAGTTTTTTGAAGCAGCTCTTCTTGATTAAGTCTCATATTTAGCCAGCCTTTCCTTCATTTCAAAATCTGACTTTTGCAGTTTTATCAGTTCATCTGCAATAACTAGTTAAACCTTCTTCTGACCCCCCCCCCCCCCAGCCTTTTATTTGGGTTGCTAAACTCCTCCTTCAAGGTTTCATTTACTTTAATCTACTCTGAGTAGTTGATTTTTTTTTTCTCTAAAATTACTGGAAGCCATCTCTTGAACCAAAGCTGAAGCTTGAACTTTTTGCTGAACAGCTGTGGGATTCTTCAGTGTTTTCTCTTCACCTTTTCTAGTTTACTTTCTTTCAGATACGCTTATTTTCTTCTTTACTATCATGCAGGCAGTGCACTTACTAGCCAGTAACAGAATTTCACTCAAGCTGGCAGAATTACTAGCTCTTATTTATCAGTTTCTTTTTTCACACTGGGAGAGCTGAAATTAAATTAAGTTGTTGATCAGTGTGCAGCCATCTCAAGTCCCAAACACAGCTCTTGGTAAAATAACTATATAACCACACAGTAAACAAAACCTAGTCTGTTTTTGCTACAGAATAATACACACAAGACCATACCCAAATTATGAGGGGGAGGCAGTGTGAAGAAGGGTAGCAGCCTGGCTTGTAGCACTGAATCTGTTAATCTAAGGTTACAGTGAGTGCACTCGTGCAACTGTACCAGGCTCATCTTAATGAATGCTGCAACAGGAATCAAACTGTATGAGACTACTAGGCAGTGTACCTCCTCCCCCCAAGCTTTTGCTGATGAGCAGATCTATAACATTTTCTATGGGGCATGCAAAGTAAACCTTGCTCTTCTGCTTGAGTTAGTATCCAATTTACAATGCTGGAAAACGTGAAAAGTACCTCACAAAATTCTCAGCTGTCTTTGCTTCTACTACCTATTCTAGAAATCAACCTGTCAACCACAGCCTCCATAAAAAGTGCTTTAGGACTTCAAGGATTAAACCACAATGTGTGTGTCATGTCCTCCTCTCTACCCTACTCCTTTCTCTTTAAATATACTACTTTGACAATGCCAACTTGGTACATTTTATGTTAATATTACATTTCACCTACAATCTCTCCTGAAGATAGAATGTGCTACTTACCCTCTACATGCATGTCAATCCTTCAGCATCTCTCATCATTCCTGGTATCTTTCATTTCTCCAGCAACACAAATTTCCTTTGACTATACAGCCACTGAATATCTACATCCATAGCTTTAAATCAATGTGACACCTTTCAAATTCTAACTTGAAGCAAACATCACCAAAGTAGTTGAAAACAGAAGAAAAAAATTCTATAAAAGTGCTTTTACAGGTGGGTTAATCCCCAGTCCTCAACATTTCTACAACTAAAAGGTCCCTGAACCTTGAAGTTCAGCAACCTTGCATTTTTTTCTGGTTGTCAAACAGCAAAGATGGAGATCGACCCTTGCTTTCAGAAATTTAAATAATTAAAAAAAATGATGTTAATATGGTGAACCATGCTTCCACTGTTACTGCTGAATAATGCTCTATGGTAAATATGGACATACCAGACATCTACCTACACATTCCCATTTACGAACTGCAGAGTTTCTCAGCTTTTATGTGGTAGAAATACCACTTCCAGTTCACTTCTTGCTGGTTGTCATTTCTGCTGGAGTGTTTCACAGATGTCCAACGCCTGTGCTTCCTTACCAGAGACTAAAATTCATAGTTACTCTTATCTGGATGAATAGCGGACCCAGGCAAATCCCCTTCAGTTTTACCAGGCACTTCAGAGTGCTTCTAGAATCAGTGTACCTTCTATATCAAACAAATTATCTCTCTCTCCTCCTAGACAAAAAGACTTCTGGCTGCAATTTTGACAACTGCAGTGACGGCATGCCTTTAGAACATGTTTGAGTAGATGAGCTCACCCAATCACTACCCCCTTGAAGCACAGAAGTCTCAAAAAGAAAAGGTATTCCACAAGGCCAATTCTTACGCATCTTGTTTTCTACTTATGGTTTTGTGTGCAAGTTTGAACAAGAAAAGGTTTCAGAGATTCCTCAAACATGTGGAATCAGATTATGGGGAGACAGCATTCTTTCTGCAGATTCCTGTTTTGCACAAATGAATTAGTTATGCTGCACATCTATTCCAAGCAAGATGCAGAGACTCGCTAGCACTTGCTCATGAACCCCACTTTTCAGGGATTAATGGCCTGCGTTCTCCATCTCAGAAGGGGTAACGCCAACTACATACAAAACTGCAATTCATCTAACTTTACTAGCATTTAAAGGAGTTCTAAACTCGGGGCTCCTTCAGATTATGACAAATAAATATTACACTGATTTGGTATATTTACAAACAGGAAATCCAAGTTAAAAAACCAAGCCAACACTCCTTCAAGGTCCAAGCTGCACAAACATATGCAATATAAAATAAAAACAAAACACAGCAGGATCACCACAGCTAATGGCATGAAAGAACTTTAAAGGAGACAAGCACTTTCGTGCTCCATACAATAGCTTCATGAGGTCTAAAAAAGCTATACTATATAAGGAAAGGTAACATTAAAAATGCACTAGCTAAACATAATATAGAACATCATGGACATGCATTTTCATTTAGAGTACTACAATGTGTATATTCAAATTGCAGAGGGAATGACTTGGTCAGTCTCACAAAGAAAGCTGGATTACTATGGATTTTAAGATTACAAACTGACAGACCTCCAGGTTTGAATGGATGCGTTCCCCTGAAGGCAACTCTAAAAAGACACAAGTTAGTTTATTAGGAATAATGATCTGATTGGCTGTGATATTAGCAACTATTTTGTACTGGTTGGCTATATGTTTTAAAAGATGTACTGAGATTCTGTCTTTTTTTAGATCTGATGAAGCATTTGTATGGAACATGAAAGCGCTCGTCTCCTTATAAAAGTTCTTACATGCTATTAGCTGTGGTGGTCCTGCTGTGTTTTATTTTACATTGTGTATTCTTGTGCAGCTGGGGCTTGAAGGACTGTTAGCTCTTTTTTTTACTTGGATTTTCTGTTTTTATGATCCGAAGGTCAACATGGCAGATGGCAATAGCATTGAACTGGGCTACACAATCCCTCTAATAATGCCTTGTTACAGAGATGGGACAATTTGTTACTTACGAGGAAGAATCCTCTATTGGATTATCTGATATAAGGTAATTCGGAGCCCGTCACTGATGATTTCTTTGACTTTCTAAACCTAATTAGAGAATTAGAAAATAATTTATATGAACTTAAAAAGCAGCAGTAGCAATGCCTACATTTAGAGGTGTGCCTGCAGCACAGAATACCCAAGAAGCATGGGAGTTTTGTGCATGCCTATGTATGGAACTCTCATCCTGAACTGCTCAAAAGATGGCAACATTTGAACTTGGAGCTTAGCTTCAGTTACATAGAGCTATCACTAGATTTCAAACCTATAGAGGACAAGTTACTTGAAATGGTGCAAGCTTTATTAAGTAAAATTGAAAAACATTGCTTGGGCATAAAATTTACATATGCACTTGAGAATATGCTTAATAACATTGCTTCCCTTGATCAAAAATTACAACGTACTAAAACTTGCAAATTGCTGAGAGATCACAAGGAGTTTCACACTGGGTATATTTTGCATGGCCCAAGGAGAGGGAACTTGTGCAGAAAAATTCTAAACAGGTGGACACTGTACCAGCAAGTATGGAAGAGTGTGACACCGTAGAAAATGTTGAATTAGACATGGTACCATCCACTAGCCATGACTGTTCAAATAAAGAACATCCTTGCACCAATACAGTCTCTGGTAATAAACAGAGGATTATGGAGGGAAATCTAACATTACTGAATAATACTTCTACAAGAAATATGTCTTTGAACTTTGAATTGACTGGAGCTAGACTGAAGATTGCCATGGTATCCGATTTGGGTTTTTCTCAACTACCGGCAAAGACAAGGATGAGGGCAGGGGTCACATTCAATCAGCAGAGGTTGTCACAAGCAGAAGCATTCTATGGAGAGAATGCAAGATGCCAGGAAAATACTGATATGAATGACTTGGTATTTAATCTGATTATGTTTTACAACCTGAACACTCTGTATTGAATAAGGGACTAAGCTTTATTCCTGCTGTATCTTCCAATTTAAGTGAGGTTTTATTGGACTTGAGACTATTTCACATAATGTGGCATTGAGTTTAATGCTGGTTAACAATTGTACATCAAATGTTATGGGTCTAAGGAAGCAGTTTGTGCCACATTTACCCTCACATGTGAATGTGTTTGTCAAAGCTTGAGAGGATGATTTATGTACCCTTTATTCTAAACATGAGTTTTTACAATTTAAATACAACAGAAAATGAGCATTGATAGCACTGAAAAATAATATTTGTATAATGCCAGCGGACAAAGGGGGGGGGGGGATCAACTGTAGTAATGAATTCACCTGACTACCATGAACGAATGTTACTGATGCTGAATGAAGAAGCTACTTATTCAGGAATAAAACACAGTTGTGTACACTTACCATAAATGTAGATGTTAGAGTGTATTCACTGTTGCAGCCATTACATTTGGGTAATCAGCTGGCAGGTTGCCCTCAGCCTGAATTCCAAAGTCTTGGGTCCTGCATCAGTTGCTGTCTTCTCCTCCATGATGTCAGGTCATCAGGGGTATAAAATATGCAGCCAACACCATTAGGTGCCCCCAAAAAGGTAGCAAAATTATATATATATATATATATATATATATATATATATATATATATATATATATATATAGTACAGTTTTGTACCTACCATAAATGTAGATGTCCGAACAGGATAGCATCTGCAGTCCTTACAAATGGGTTGTCCTGTCGTCAGGCAGCCCTTCGGTCGGCCGGATTCCAAAGTCTGGGTTTGGCTTCAGCTGGTGTCGCACTTCACCCGACGTCATCTCTGCTGGTCTTCGGGTATAAAGGCATCAGCCGACGCCATTTTCCTCAGTGTTTCTTGCCCCAGATGCCAGTTGCCCTCTTGGAAAGCTAAAATTTTGGGTAAATGCCAATGTTTCCAAAAAAGTAGAAGGCAACCACAAAAAATAAGCATGTATGTACATATATACAAACAAATACACCATAAGAGATCCCCCCCAGCTAGCTATTAGGTGGGTAAATACCCTAGGAGTACCACAGAGGGGAAGGAGGGTGGGTAATCCTGACTGCAGATGCTATCCTGTTCGGACATCTACATTTATGGTAGGTACAAAACTGTACTATGTCCTTCAAGGATGCATCTGCAGTCCTTACAAATGGGTAGAATACCATTACAGCCAAACTAGGGAGGAGGAAGAAGAATTATGGTGTAGTCAGGATCCCTTGCAAAACAGCAGTGGCAAACCCTGCTCGGGATCTAGAGTATAGAGGTAAGTTATAATGCTTGGCAAATGTATGCACGGAGGTCCAAGTAGCCGCCTCAATAATGTCCTTGGTAGCCACTCCTCGTAAGAAAGCTGTGGTAGTGGCTGTAGCCCTTGTAGAATGAGGCCTTATGTTCTGTGGAATTTGCTTTCCATGGTAGGAGTAACAGAATCTTATGCAATTTCCTATCCGCTTGGAGATTGTCTGTTTGGAAATTGCTTTTCCTTCCCTTCCTGTTGCATAAGCTAATAGAAGCTGGTCAGTTTTTCTATTGCCCTTGGTTCTGTCCAGGTAGTAGCGCAACTGTCTATGTACATCCAAGGTATGCAGGAGTCTTTCCCCCCTGTTCTGTGGATTGGGAAAGAAGATAGGTAGGTGGATTGCCTGGTTTAGAGACGCTCTGGATACCACCTTAGGCATAAATGTAGGATTAGTTCTCATGGACACTATCTTGATGGAAGATTAGGAAGGGTTGTACTGCCATTAAAGCCTGTAGTTCCGAAACCCTTCTTGCTGAAGTAATTGCCAGTAGGAAAGCAGTTTTCCAGGATAGATGTTTAAGATCTGCTGTTGCTGCTGGTTCGAATGGAGGGAGTGTCAATTTTTCTAGCACAAAGTTCAAGTCCCATGCTGGTAAGGGTGGTTTCCTAGGAGGTTTTACATTCTTAATTCCTCTGAGGAACTGCCTGAGTAGAGGATGTGAGAAGACAGGGGGATCGAAGCTGTATTCTGCAGAAATAGCTGATGCATGTATCTTGATGGAGGAATAGGACAGGCCTGTATGGAGAAGCTCTGCCAAATACTCCAGGATGTTGGCAATATCTATCTTTGACACATCTTTCCCTCTTTCAGTACTCCAAATGACAAACCTTTTCCATTTTCCTGCATAGTTCCTTCTTGTTGAAGGTCTGCGGGCCTCAAGGATAATGTCTTTAACCCTTTGGGATAAATCTGGGTTAGTTGTTCTTATGTAATGTTCCAGGCAGTCAGTTGCAGAGTTTTCAGGTTTGGATGCAGGATGCTGTAGTCGCTCTGAGTTAACATCAAAGGAATCGGGGGCAGAGTCCACGTTTCCCCCCAGAGACATGCTCCTCAGCAATGGATACCAATGTTGTCTTGGCCAATTTGGAGCTATCAGAATTATCCTTGGACGTTCCTCTTTGATTTTCAGTAGTACCTTGTGAATCAAAGGAAGAGGTGGAAATGCATATGCTGTCAGGCCTTTCCAACTGAAGGATAGAGAGTCCACCTTCCAAGCAAGTGGGTGGTATGTCCTTGTGCAGAATTTCTTGAGCTGGTGATTGAGTGGGGATGCGAATAGGTCTATTTGTGGCATTCCCCATTTCTTTGTGATGGCCTTGAAGATGTCCGGGTGTAGCATCCATTCGTGAGCATCAGAGGTAGTTCTGCTTAACATGTCTGCTAGGATGTTTTCTTTTCCCGGTACAAATATTGCCTGTAACTGAATGTTGTAGATCAGAGCCATAATCCATAGGTCCAAAGCCATTCGGCATAGTGGGTATGAATGAGTGCCTCCTTGTTTGTTGATTTTTTTTTTTACCCAAACAAATTTTACTGTTTTTGGTTTTTTTTTTATTGGGGGCCCCCCCCCCCCCCCCCCCCCCCCCCCCCCCCCCCCCTTTTTTTTTTTTTTTTTTTTTTTTTTTTTTTTTTTTTTTTTTTTTTTTTTTTTTTTTCCTTTAAACCCTCCCCAATGGCCCTTTTTTTTTTTTTTGAGGAATTTTTTGGTTTTTTTTGGGAAATTTTTTTTGGAATTTTGCTTTTTTTTTTGGTTTTTTTACTTTTGGGGGGGCCAAAAACCAATTTTTTCTTTTTTGGTTTATGGGGGCCCCGGTTGGGGGATTCCAAAAAGGGGCATTCAGGGGAAAGCCCGTTTTGAATTGAAACCCCCCTTTTTTAAAACTTTTTAAAAAAACCCCTTTTTTTCCAATTTTTTTTGGGGTTGCTTCTGGGAAATTTTTCCCAAAAATTCTTTTTTTTGGAAATTTGGGGGTTTGGGTTTTTGTTTTACAAACAAAAAGTTTTTATTTAAACAAAAAAACATGAAAATGCCCGAATTTAAAGACTATTATCTGATTAGTACAACCTGAACCCATATTGAATAAGAAATACTTTTCCTGTTATTTCCAATTTAGTATTTAAATGAGATATTTTTTATGCAGCTTTAAGCTGAGGAAATCAATTTGTCTAGTGCAGTTATGTCTTTTCCAGAATGTTTTGTAAATTGAGGGGATGATAGTCTATTGGCATATTTTTAATTTATCCTAAATGACTTTATAGCACATATTTTATTTATTGCCCGCTAAAGTGATCAACTGAGTATGTTCACCGACAAAATGCTTACTTTGTGCAGCCTATTTAGGTCCAAATCAGTTTTAGGTAATAATGAGTCCGTTTTTACTGTTGCCCTAACTTGGGTTTCCTCAGTGCCTTGCCTTGAGAAAGTCTTTCTGGATAGTTTTTCTTCCATGATTTCGTCATCAGGGATACCAAACATTATGCATATAGCAAAATTAAAAATAATTTGTATTTGTAATATTTGGTTTATAAGTAGGAGGCAACCTGAATGTAGATGCCACCGATAGCATCTCATTTACATGGGTTAGTGTCAGTCCTTCTAGGCTGTCCGTGGCTCTTCTGGGTACCCCTTACCTTTATGCTGCTGGATTGGGTAAGGATCACCGGGCCCTAACCCAGGTGCACCCTGCTCGTTAGTTTTGGAATTTTAATTGAAAATGAAGGAGTAAGTGGCAGCTCAAAATGCATTTGTACATTTCAAAAAACCCATAATGTTCCTGGAGTTAGTCGATTTTTATTTAGTACCGGGAAAGAAAAGCCCCTTGAAGTTCTGTTGTCATTGCTTTTTTCCGTTAAGGACTGTCCGTATGGATAAATTTGATTTCCTAGTAGAATAGTTTCATCCAGGATTTGGAATACTCTGGGGTAGGATAGCCAAAGGGCAAACTGGAAATCTGCTCTGATCCTGCAAGAAATCTGAGGTATATTTGCAATTTGGGTTTGGAGGTGCAGGTATGCCTCCTTATCTAGAGTTACCCCCTCCTCAAGCTGGGAGGATTGCCTTTTAAGGTCTTATTTTCAGTGAATGTTTTAAGCGGACGGTCGGAATAGGTCTCAATTTTTCTTTCTGGTAAGAGTCTGTAAATCCTTGTTCTGTTGGTGCTACCTTTCACAGCTTTTTTATTCTTGGACTAGTTAAGTTTGTTTGTATAAGGTATTGGGATTCCTCTTTTCTGATGGTTGGGGAAAGAACCTGTAGGGTTTTCTGGTTTCAAAATCCTTGTCCTTTGATAAGTGCCATTTTTATAAGGAAATTCCCATAAGGTTGCTATTTTTTCTGGTATGCTGTAGTTGACCCTTGTAAATTGTCACTTGAAAGTGTTGCAGGATGGTTTGATCTGCGTTTGGTTATTGCCTTGCCAGTCCTCTGTAGGACCTTCTTGATTTTTTTGGGCCAATTCCCTCTAATTCCTCGAGGACATTGAAGGCCATTGCTAAACCTTGGGGCTGATCCTGCTAAAACTTATGTTTGTAAGTTTTTTTCATTCTCATTTCCCGCAGGAGAACAACTCCTTCAGAGCTCTAATAGCTTTCTTTAACATGATCCGCAAGCCTGTTTTGAAGAGCATGATTCTTTAACTGTGCCGTTTTGGCTACTGTTAAGCTCCTGCATCATGGTCTGCACATTTTAAGGATGGTTCTAAAATGCGCTGTAGTTCAGACCATTCTAAAAACATTTCTATCTAAGAGACTAGAGGCCTTTGTTAGTTAACTGATCTAAGCATGAAATCTTGTGATTGGATCTATGAAAATGACAGTTTCAAAGCTCTAGGTGAGAGAGTGCAAGGTGTAATTTTACCCCAACTCTCTAAGGACCTGGATTCCTTTCAGAAGGAGGGCCCGAGGTGGCTCTGCCTTTGGCCCCTGGAGATGTCTCAGGGATTAGTGGGCCTTTTAAGTGGTGATGAGGTCCACCCTGTAAACTTTCTGGTTTGGCAGGGGGTAAAGGAGTAAGGGCGCAGTCAAGCTATTAAATGCTCATCCACAACAGGAAGAACTGTCTCTTTATGTACATCCAAGGTATGCAGGAGTCTTTCCCCCTGTTCTGTGGATTGGGAAAGTTGAAGATAGGTAGGTGGATTGCCTGGTTTAGGAAGCGACTCTGGATACCACCTTAGCCCCATAAATGTGGGATTGGATTCTCATGGACACACTATCTTGATGGAAGATTAGCGAGAGGGTTGTACTATGCTATTAAAAGCCTGTAGTTCAAGAAACCCTTCTTGCTGAAGTAATTGCCAGTAGGAAAGCAGTTTTTCCAGGATAGATGTTTAAGATCTGCTGTTGCTGCTGGTTGAGATGGAGAGGGAGTGTCAATTTTCTAGCACAAAGTTCAAGTCCCATGCTGGTAAGTGGGTGGTTTCCTAGGAGGTTTTACATTCTTAATCCCTCTGAGGAACTGCCTGAGTAGAGGATGTGAGAAGACAGGGATCGAAGCTGTATTCTGCAGAAATAAGCTGATACCGTAACCATGTATCTTGATGGAGGAATAGGACAGGCCTGTATGGAGAAGCTCTGCCCAAATACTCCAGGATGTTGGCAATATCTATCTTTGACACATCTTTCCCTCTTTCAGTACTCCAAATGACAAACCTTTTCCATTTTTCCTGCATAGTTCCTTCTTGTTGAAGGTCTGCGGGCTCCTCAAGGATAATGTCTTTAACCCTTTGGGATAAATCTGGGTTAGTTGTTCTTATGTAATGTTCCAGGCAGTCAAGTTGCAGAGTTTTCAGGTTTGGATGCAGGATGCTGTAGTCAGCTCTGAGTTAACATCAAAGGAATGGGGGCAGTAGTCCACGTTTCCCCAGAGACATGCTCCTCAGCAATGGATACCAATGTTGTCTTGGCCAATTTGGAGCTATCAGAATTATCCTTTGGGCGTTCCTCTTTGATTTTCAGTAGTACCTTGTGAATCAAAGGAAGAGGTGGAAATGCATATGCTGTCAGGCCTTTCCAACTGGAAGGATAGAGAGTCCACCTTCAAAGCAGAAATGGGTCAAGGTATGTCCTTGTGCAGAATTTCTTGAGCTGTGGTGATTGAGTGGGATGCTTGAGAATAGGTCTGTTGTATGGCATTCCCCATTTTCTTTGTGATGGCCTTGAAGATGTCGAATTGTAGCATCCATTAAGTGAGAGCATCAGAGGTAGTTCTGCTTACAACATGTCTGCTAGGATGTTTTTCTTTCCTGGGTACAAATATTGCCTGCCAACTGAATGGGAAAGTTGTAGATCAGAGCCATAATCCATAGGTCCCAAAGCCATTCGGCGCATGAGTGGGTATGAATGGAATGCCTCCTTGTTTGTTGCTGATGTACCACACATGACTGTGGAATCTGTTGGTTCTGTCCTTATCATCAATTGGCCTTCTTTGAGGAATGGTCTGAAATTCTGAATTGCTAGTTTTACTGCCAGCATTTCTTTTTGATTTATGTGCAGGTGCAGCTGATCCGGGGAAGTCCATAAGCCTTCGAGAATGCACTTGTCCAGCATGTGGGCCCCCAACCTAGGTCTGAGGCATCCGTTGTGATGGTTTGGCTTGTTTGAATGTTGTGGAAGGACAAACCTGGGTTTGACTGGCATGCCTGAGCCCACCATAGGAACTCTTGTTTCAGGCATGGGATTAGTAGTATTTGGTTTCTAAGCTGTGCCTGTGTTGAGACCATAAATTCTTTAGAGTACCACTGAAACTTTCTCATATGCAGTCTGGCATGGGGACCAGGATTATGCAGGATGCCATGAGCCCAAGGCCTGCAGTACTTTCCTTGCTGTTGAAAAGAGTTTGTTCTGTTTTGTTAATGCCAAGAAGTAAAGAGGAAGTTGTTCTTGTTTTTCTGCAGTTAGGAATGCCATCTGTTTTACTGTGTCCAATTCTGCACCCAAGAATGTTCTTGTTTGGGATAGTATCAGTCTTGACTTTTTTAAATTGACTGTGTATCCCAGGGCTTGTAGTAAGCAAATGACTCTTTGTAAGTCTTGTGTCAGCTTGCTTTTGTTGTCCGCTTGTATCAGGCAGTCGTCCAGGTATGGATAAATTTGGATTCCTGTAGCCTGCAATGACGTTACTGATGCCAGGCATTTCGTGAACACTCTGGGCAGTAGATAAGCCAAAGGGCAATGCTGAGAATTGATAATGCTCTGATCACTGCAAGAAATCTGAGGTATCTTCTGCAATTTGGTCGTATGGGGACGTGCAGGTATGCCTCCTTGAGATCTAGAGTTACCAGCCAACACTCCTTGCCCAGCATGAGAAGAAGTTGCTGTAGGGTCAGCATTTTGAATTTTGGAACAATGATGAATGTGTTTAAAAGCGGACAGGTCGAGAATAGATCTCCAATTTTTCTCTTTTCTTGGTACTAGGAAGAGTCTGGAGTAGAATCCCGTTGCTGTTCTCTTCGGGTAGGTTAATTTGCCCTTTCCACAGCTCTCATCTTTGTTAATTGAGCTATTTGTTTTAGAGCTTCTGTCTTTTGATTTGGTGGTAGGTTTGGCATTCCTCTTTTTACTGGTAAGGTGTGGAAATGAAACCTGTAGCCTTGGTCTATAGTTTGCAAAATCCACTTGTCTCTTGTGATATAGTGCCAATTTTTTGAAAATAAGGCTAACTTTCCGCCTAAGGGTGCTGCTATTTGTTCCCTGGTAGGCGGTGGTGCTGCTATTTGTTCCCTGGTAGGCGGTGTCAGAACCAAGTCACTGTGATTGTCCTGTTGCAGTGGTAGTGGTTGTATCTGTGCCTCGTTGGTTATTGCCTTGCCACTGGCGTCCCCTGTAGGCACCTCCTCTGGATTGATTTCTGCCTCTGGAACGTCTATTCCTGCCTCTCTGAGATTTAGAGGAGTCTGGAAAGGACCAATTTTTGGAAGGCCAGTTCCTGCTAAACCTTGGGGGCTGAACCTGTAAGAAATCTTTAACTGTTTGTACAGATTTTGCCTTCTCTTCCATTTTCTTCATTACTTGTTGGGGAGAACCAAATAGACTGACCTTATCCATAGGAGCATCTAATAGCTTTTGCTTTAAAATGATCCGGCAAGACCTATTCTTTCAACCATGCATGCCTTATTATAACTGTGCCTGTCATGGCTGATCTAAATGAAACCTCCGGTGCATCATAGCCACATTTTAAAGAATGGTTACCCTAACCTGCTGTAGGTTATTCACCATTTCTAAAACATATTTCTTATCTAAGGAATCATCAGTGGACAGTTTCTTAGTTAACTGATCAAGCATAAACTCTTGGTATTGGATCATATGAAACTGACAGTTCAAAGCTCTAGCTGAGAGAGTAGCAGAGGTGTATACTTTTTACCCCATCTCTCTAAGGACCTGGATTCCCTTTCAGAGGAGGGTTTTTCGCTGAGGTCGGCTACTGCCTTAGGCCCCTGGGAGATATACAAGGCTCCTCTAGGATCCTGAGACTAAGTGGTGATGAGTGTCATTTACCCTGTAAAACCCATCGGGCTTGGCAGGGGCAGGAGGTAAAATCAGGAGCAGTGCAAGCATCATTAAATGCATCATCCACAACAGGAAGAACTGGAGGGTATAGCTAAGGGCCTATGTTGGTAAGTGTAGAAAGGTCCTAAGCCTTTTTCTTGAATCTGAGAAATCTTGTCCCTGCCATTGGAATTCTCTCATGGCATGTAAGGTTTCAAAGGAAAATTCCTCTGGTGGAGAGGCAGAAGGGATAGATTCTTCAGCATCGAGTCTTCATAAGTAGAAAAGGAGCCTCTGGATGGTCTGTATTGTCTGAATCATCAGAAGAGTCATCTGAGGACACTGGCTCAGGGGCTCTGCTCTAGGTCTCTTTTCTGGAGGTTGAGAGGCCCTGTCTGGGTGAGATTGGGATCCCTTATTAAAGAGATGAGATCCTCTGCCAAAGTAAGCATTTGGGAACTGGAACTGGGCCTGTGAGAGGGGGCTTAACAGGTACAGACTTAGCAGTTTTGGCTGCTTTAGCCCTGGCAAAGGCCTTTATAGACATGGCTGCAGGAGGCCTAGCAGCACCACGTGCTGGGGTAGAGACATCCAAAGGGATGGTGTCCGATAATTCTAGAAACCACATTAGTAGGCAAAATTTCAGAGGCCGATTCAACTAGGGTAGCAGGGGCCTGCAGTAGTCATGGATTCGGCTGAAGATTGACCCGTTTGCTCGGTTTCGGCGAAACAGAGACACTCGCTGTTTGCTTAACCGTGGTTTTCGGCGAAACGCTGGACCTTGAAAGTGTCTGTCCTTTTCTTTGAGTTTCAACAATTTGAGTAGTGAGGATCCGACGGCAATATCACGCAAAATCTGAGCGAAAAACTGTTCAGCAAACTCCGACAGAGGCGCTAAGCGTTAGGGTTGAAGGAAAAGCACAGGCTAAACAGGCTGCTACGTCGTGGTCTGGGCCTAAACAAGGTAAGCAGTAAGAGTGGAAATCTTTATGAGGTATTTATTTCCCACAAGTTAAACAGTTGTTCACTTTTTCTGACATCGGCTGAGGCAAGAAAAGAGTGAGGGTACTTAACTTTAGAAGTCTTCCAAGTAGTATTTAGTAGTAATCTCTGGATCTGACCGACCGGCACTTGCGTAACAGCTTCTGCTTCGGCACCTTGTGCAAGAAAGACTGAGGAAAATGGCGTCTGATGCCTTTATACCAGACCAGCAGAGATGACGTCGGGTGAAGTCGCGTACCAGCGAAGCCAGACCCAGACTTTGGAATCCGGCCGACCGAGGGGCTGCCTGACTACAGGACATTTGTAAAGACTGCAGATGCATCCTTGAAGGACATACACACACACATATATATATATATATATATATATATATATATATATATATATATATATATATATATATATACACATATATATATATATATATATATACATATATACATACATATATATATATATATATATATATACACACAGATATACATATACATATATACACACACACACACACACACACACACACACACACACACCAATATAAGCTTTACCTTCATCTACAAGCAAAGGGTAACCTGGACTGCAACAGTGAATACACTCGAACATCTACATTTATGGTAAGTGTACACAACTGTACTATGTTCTTAGTGTTTCACTGCTGCAGGCATTACATTTGGGTAGAATCCGAAGTAGCTGCAGCCCTGGTGGAGTGAGACCCAATGCCCTTGGGCACAGGTTTGCCATGGTGTAAGTAGCAAAAATGGATGCAATGGCTTATCCGCTTTGAAATTGTCTGCTTTGAAATGGGCCTTTCCTTCTGATCCTGCAGCATATGACATTAGTAATTGCTCAGTTTTTCTTTGAGCTTTAGTCCTGCTCAAGTAGAATCTTAGCTGTCTGTGTACGTCCAAGGCATGCAGAATTCTCCCCTTTGTTCAGCTGATTTGGATAAAAAGTTGGCAGATGAATTGTTTGGTTAAGAGCCACACTGGAAACAACCTTAGGCATAAAAGTAGGATTTGTCCTCAGAGACACCCTGTCTGGGTAAAATATGACAAAAGGCTCTACAGCCATGAGGGCCTGTAGCTCTGAAACTCTTCTTGCTGAAGTAATTGTTAGTAGCAGAGCAGTCTTCCATAAGAACTTTATATCAGCGGTAGCAGCTGGTTCAAATGGAGGCAGGGTGAGCTTTTCCAACACATAATTGAGGTCCCACGCAGGTAATGGTGATCTTCTTAGAGGCCTTAAATTTTTGGCTCCTCTAAGATACTGCTTTAGTAAAGGATGAGAAAAGATTGGTGGCTCTGTATTCTAATGAGCTGAAATGGCAGAGGCATGGATTTTGATTGACGAAAAAGATAGGCCTTTGTCAAGCTTATGTTAAGTATTGTAATATCTGAGGAATTGGCAGTTCTGCTGCATCAGTTCATTGTGCTGGATTCCAAGCACAGAAATTCCATTTGTCAGCATAAGATTTTCTAGTACTAGGCCTTCTGGCTTCCAAAATGACATCCATTACAGCTTTGAGAGGTGTCATCTGTATGATTACAGGATTAGCCATGCTGCCAGGTTCACAGTCTGTAGTTGATTGTGCAGGATCTGATTGTTTTGCTGGGACTGTTGATGTGATTTTTGAGGGAAGGTCCAAGCTGAGTATTGACACAAGTTCCTTAGGATTGGGTACCAGTATTGGTGGGGCATTCCAGGGCAATTAATATCTTTGGCTTCTCTTGCCTGACTTTTAGGAGGACCTTGGGTAGAAGAGGCAGAGGGAAGGCATAAACTGATAGGTTTTTCCAACTGAAAGATAGGGCGTCCACTTTCCATGCTTGTCTGTGGTAAGTCCTTGTGCAGAATCTTTTCAGTTGATAATTGAGGGGAGGCAAATAGGTCTATGTCTGGGCTCCTCCATTTCTCTGCTATCATGCTGAAGACTTGTGGATTGAGTTTCCACTCGTGAGGATCCATAAGGTTTCTGCTTAAATAGTCTGTCAGTGTTTTGTTTTCCTGGCAGGAATTGAGCTTGAAGATTTATTTGGTAGGTCAAAGCTGTATTCCACAGTGCCATGGCTAATCTGCAAAGGGGTACGAGTGTGTGCCCCCTTGGCTTGTTTATATACCACGACTGTGGTGTTCTGTCTTTAATCAGTAGCTGTCCTGGATGAAATAAGTCCTTGAAGGCTGTTAAGGCATTTTGAACAGCTAGCATCTTTCTGGTTGATATGTAGATGCATTTGATTTGGTGCCCATATGCCCTGAATGCATCTTCCTGCCATGTGGGCCCCCCAGGCATAATCTGACAAGTCTGTTAAGGTTTGGCTGGGAGGGGGTAGAGTGAAGGGCCGTCCCATGTTTTGGTGACAGGCCTTTGCCCACCATAGAAACTCCTGTTGCAGGCAGGAGATGAGAGGAATCAGTTTCCAAACTGTGTGAATGTTAACTCCATAAACTTTTTGGTATCCGTGAAGTTTCCTCATATGCAGTCTTGCATATGGAATTAGTAGGATGCAGGATGCCAAGAAGCCCAGAGCCTGCAGAATTTGTCTTGCAGAAGACTGGGTTTTTGTTGCCATCAGTTTGAAGTAGTCAGTTGCCTTTGTCTGTCTGGCATGAGATATGCCATCTGGGCAATTGTATTAAAGCTTGCACCCAGGAATGTTATCTTTTGAGAGGGTACCAGTTGTGATTTCTTTTCGTTTGTGTACCCTAGGCATTGTTAGAAGCCTTTTCACAAATGTCAGATGTCGTAGAAGAGTGGCCTTGTTCTCTGCTTGAATGAGACAGTCATCCAAGTAAGGATATATTTGAATACTTTGTCTGCAAAATGCAATTACTGGTGCCAGGCACTTTGTAAAAGACCCTGGGCGCAGTAGATAAGCCAAAGAGCAGTGCAGAGAATTGGTAATGCATTAAGCCAGCCTTGAATGTGAGGTATCTTCTGCACGACTGTCTTACTGGGACATGCAGGTATGCCTCTTAGTTCTAAAGTCACTAGACAAGCATTCTTGCCCAGCACGGGCAAAAGCTGTTGCAAAGTGAGCATTTTGAATTTTGGAATGACCAGGTATGTGTTCAAAATAGATAAATCCAGTATTGCCCGCCAGGCCTTGTCCTTTCTGGGTACCAAGAACAGTCTTGAGTAAAAACCCTGTCCTTTTTCCTGCTCTGGTACTATCTGAATGGCCCCCATATCCATGGGGGATGTAATGCCTCTGCCCTTTGTTTGGCAGATCTGGCCAACCATTTGTCATAGGCAGAGTGTGGAAATGGAATCTGTATCAGTGTGATACAATGTTTAGTTATCCACTTGTCCTGGGTTATTAACTGCCAATTTTGAGCAAAAAGTGCTAATTTTCCCCCTATGGGTGCTGCCAAAAGATAAGTGCTTTGGTGTAGGTAGAGGGAAGTCATTGGGATTGCTTTCTGTAGGTTTGCACTTTATCTTTTATCTCCTCCAGATTTGGAGGTGGATGCGCTCCACTGCTTTGACCTGTATGAGTCTTGAACCTGGTACCTGGAACCCTTAGGGCGTTGATTTGCCCCTTTGAGCTCTGACACAGGAAAGGACCAATTTTTTGTAGGCCGGTGTCTACTGAATCCAGGTGGCTGCACTTGTAAGAAATCTAACAGTTTGCATAGACTTAGCTTTGTCTTCCATTTTCTTTAATACCTCTTCTGCCTTAATACCAAACAGAGAATCATGCTGTAAAGGTGCATCTAGCAATTTAGCTTTAACATGACCAGACAAATTTTGTTCCTTTAACCAGGCATGCCTCCTAATCACAGATCCAGCAACTGCGGCCCTGCATGAGGCCTCTAAAGAATCAAAACCACATTGCGAAGTATGCTTTCCAACTTGTTCAGCTGCATGCAATAATTCATGCAATTCCTTATTTTCTGCACATTCTGAAATCATCATTTTCTGTTTCTGCAATCCCATAACATGTTGTTGGTAACTTTTCTTCCCCATATGTCCAGTGCCCTTGAATTTCTGTTTGAGGGGAGTAGGGTTTTTTGCTGTTGAGGCCTTAACTCCCTTTGGACCTTGTGAAATAGTTTCAGGATCAGCAGCAGGGTTTCTAAATAAAAATACATGAGAATCAGGAACCCTGCAATACCTGTCAGGCTTACTGGGAGACTGAGGTAAGGAGTCAGGGGTCAGGCCTGACTCGGAAAACACACCATCCACAATGTCTAAAACAGGGAGAATGGCTAAAGGCTTATGCTGAGGGAGAAGGAAATCCCTGAGCCTCTTTTTTTGATTCTGAGAAGTCTAAACTCTCACAGTGAAAATGGTCCCTCAAAGTATGCAAGGTTTCTCCAAATGAATAGTCCTCAGGAGGAGATGCAGATGGAATAGACTCCTCAGCATCAAAATCATCATAGGGAGGTAAAGATAATTCCTGATCAGAAAATGAATCAGAAGAAATAGAAACCTGATCTGAAGATTCATAGTCGGTGTCTTGCCCATAGTCGGTGTCTTGCCTAGGCCTCTTATCTGGAGGGGGATGGGTACCCCTGATCAAGGTAATAAGGTCTTCAGCCATTTTGATCATCTGTTTATTAGGCATAGAGGCCTGTGCACATGGCTCAGACATCGTTTTTTTAGTTTTAGAAGGGGTCTGCCTTTGGTTTTGCAGCTTTCAGTTTGATATAAAAATGTTGAGGTCTGAATACGCCCTCAGAAGCCGCTGCCTGCTCAGCGGCTCCAGACCCATCAGAGGGAGATACATCCGTCAGTCCAATAGCTCGAGTATCTTGCAGCATGCCAGACTCCACATAGGTGTCAGTAGAGGCCTGCGACTCGAAGGTAGTGGGTATCAGGGGCTGTGAAAGCACACAGTACCGGCGACTGGCTTAGGAGAAGCTTTGTCGCCGGTTTTGGATCTCGACTGCCTTTCTCTGTCCTTTTCTTTGCGTTTATGTACTCCAGTAGTCTGATTGCTATCTGACATTTCTGGGTAGTTAAATCTGTTTCCAAAATACTTGGATACAAACATATACCGACGCTTAATAGTGTGTTGGTTAAATCTAGTACAAAACCGACAGCCAGGAATGTTGCAATCGGGGCCTAGGCAAGGAATACAGTATAAATGGAAACCCTTATGAGGTATTTGCTTCCCACAAGTAATACAATTAACTTTTTCCGACATCGGTAAAAAGCAAGAAAAAAGTTTCCCCAATGGAGTACTTAGGTTTAGTGAAGACTTTGGTTCTGAAACTAAATCGAATATTTCAGCAGTCGGCCAACCGGCACTTGTGAAATGCTTCTGGCACTGCGTGCAAGAAAGACTAAAGAAAATGGTGTCGGCTGCATGTTTTATACCTCTGTCATGGAAGAGAAGACCGCAACCGACGCGGGACCCAAGACTTTGGAATTCAGGCCGACTGAGGGCAGCCTGCCAGCAGATTACCCAAATGTAATGACTGCAACAGTGAAACACGAAGAACATCTAGATTAAAAGTGCAAATAATTATTAAATATGTTCATGACTTACTGATGACTAAATGCATTGACAAGTCTATGTATGATATTTTATGTACTGTACATCTTGTTCTAAAGATAAAAGGATTACTCAAATTGCACAAAAATGTTAATCCAGCCCAATATGCCCAGTTGTGGCTGGGGAGGATTGGGTGATGCAACCAAGCTCTACTTTTATAGAAAAGAGGTTAAATACAATATTATCTACCTTTCCTAATGTTTTAAAGGATACCAAACAATTTTTGAATGATTTATATGATTTTTAAATCAAAAGGGGAATGCATATGGGTTACTGCTTGTAACTTTGAATGTTAAGAATTTGTTCACCTCTATTCCGAATGATTATGGCATTGAAACCATAAGATGTTTAACCCTTAGAAGTGATTTTTATGACCAAGTATAAATACTTGTCTTTTATTGGATCTTATTTTAAAGAATAATGTTTTCTTATATGCAAATAGGCTCTATCTATAACAATGGGGAGTTGCCATGAGTACTCCATGCTCAAACTCCTATGCGAATTTGCTCTTAAGTAAATGGGAGAAAGACTGTTTTCAGCCAATGATTACTTGCATCTAATATTCTATCGTGGGTTTGTAGACTGTTTTTATTTTATGGGGATGCTTCATATAAGATGCGTTTGTGAGATACTTGAATAATACTACAGATTTTATAGAATTCACTATGTCATGCTCTGATAACGAGACTGACTTTTTAGATATACATTTGGATAATGACAAGGGTAATTTAAACACGTTGTTAGATCGCAAGAAATGTTGGAAGAGCAATTTATTAACTCCAGGTAGTATGCACCCTAGACACATCTAACCGAACATTGCAAAGGGTCAATATAGGAGAGCTTCTAAATTATGTACTCTTGAGACAGACTTCAAGAATAGAGAAGTTATGACCAATAATTTTGTACAAAGGGGATACAATGCGAATCTAAGTTGAAAGTAAACGATGGAAGTACACATACAAACCCTGACAAAGATATTGCAATGGCAATCAGATAAGAAGTAGCAATAACAGATGGTGGAATAAGATTTGACACCAGGTATACAAATGTAGGTTCCATCTGTAACAACTTACGCAAGAATTGGAAATACTTAACCATAGATGAGAAAAAAGCCTCTTGCGTAGGTGATTTTCCTAGGTTTTCCTTTAAATTCTTGAATTTGAAACAATTATGTGGTAATGCAAAGATGAATGTAGTCAATACACCTTCTGTTAGAATTAGAACTTATGCCTGTCGGACAGGTCGTGCCTGTACTTATCAGGTCTTTCAACATCCCAAGTTGAGCTTTTTATTCAAACCTTATGCTTACATGGATTGCTGTACTGAAAATGCAGTCTACTTAGCTACCGGTTACTTATGTACAAGTTTCTATATTGGAAAAACTAATACGTTAAAATATTTCATAAGGAAAGATAACATTAAAAATCCACTACCTAAACATAATATAGAACATCATAGACATACATTTTCATTTAGAGTCCTACAACATGGACATTCGAAACGCAAAGGGAATGATTTGGTCAGTCTCACAGAGAAAGCTGAATTACTAAGGATTTTAAGGTGACAATACAGACATCCAGATTTGAAGGGATGCATTCCCCTGAAGGCAGTTGTAAAAGAAAGCAAGGCAGCTGTAAAAGAACGCAAGTTAGCTTATAAGGAATATGATTAGCTGTGATTTTAGAAACAATTTTGTATTTTGGTTC